>NC_061773.1:28603985-28619789 GCF_022458985.1 Mugil cephalus
GTTAGCCTGTTAGCATGCTAGTTTAGCCCCGCTAGTCTCGTTGTATTGAAGTTCACACAACAAGATGGCGACTGCTAATCTCAAAATGTCTCTTAAAAAAAATATAGTCATATTGGTCACAGTTGCTAAAACAGTCTGGGGGAAGGTATTTATTTATTTTGCTTTTCATCAGCTTTTCTAAGCTGGCAGACCAATCAGAGGGAACCCGATGTTCCGATATCGAGAATCAGACTTTGGGGACTTCTGTCTTCCGGATTTGTTCCAATATTTCTCCCTCCATTGTTACTCGCGGTGAACTTGAATGGCGACCCAGTCGGTGAGTACAGCAAAGGTTATTATCTAATGAAATAACCGTGTATAACGGATTAAACTCCGTATTTCTGGTTGACACCAAGTTTCCTACATAAACGCTCATTTTTGTTTTACTCCGCGCTCCGAAATGGCTATTTGACGATGCTAAGCTAACGTCGTAGTTTTAGTCTTTAAAGTGTCAATTTTCGCATTTGAAGACTGTTGTTAGACTGTTTGTTGGTACCGTGTCATTATGTAATGTAACCGTAATGTCCATGCTTTTCGACCATTTTTATATGTCACATTAAAGTAAGTGTTTTGTTCTCTTATTACAGACTACAAGCCCGTTTACAGCAAGTACTGTAAGTTTGAATTGGTGCCACCAATGCCACCCTGGTTCTGAGCCGGTGGAAGGTCCAGTTTGGGAAATACCAGGGTCAGACCTTCCACCGGCTGCTGGAGAATGACGTGGGCGTCAATCTGGTGGCCTCCCACCAGAAGGAGTGAGAGAGGACGGGGTCTCAGTCCCCACTCATGGCCAACGAGGTAGAGTCTTTCAGCCACGTTCAAACAGGCGTCATGCATGAAGTCAAATGACTGTTGTTTAACCACGCTTCTTGTTTCCGTAGGATGCCTTCACCCGCTTCTCCTCGGCCTACGATGACTTCATGGAGGCTGTCAGGTTCCACCAGGTGTTTGAGGAGGTGCAGGTGAGGTCCCTCCAACCCGGTCAAGAGGGACAGACCCTTGTTGGCTTTGAGGACTTCAAATTTGAGACCCTGCAGAGCCTCTATGAATCTGAGGACCGCTCCAAGATCCGGTATGTAAATATGAGCAGTGTGAATGTCTAACAGTGTAAATTATCACACAAAGTTACTGATCATTTATCTGACATTTTGTCTGATCTGCACAGATTTGTCAACTACCTGCAGAGAAAGGCACCAGCTCCTGGCTCGCAGATGGAGAACGCCGTCCGCTACGTCCAGAGCAGAGACAGAGAGCGAGTGCTGTAGCTACCACCACCACTACCACTGGCAGCGGCACAGCTTCTGTCTCCGCCCGGCAGACGAGAACAAGTGCATTGCAGTGTGTATTTTATTTTGCAGTTGTATGAATGTTCTGGTCTCGAACAACCTCTGCGGCCAAATCTTGGGATTTAGCTCTTTGCTTTGAAGGTGCTACATAAATGAAACTAATTTATTTGCCGTGCTGTCGCTTTTCAGATTTGCCTCTGACGACGGACAAGGCCAGGAAGCTGGTGACCCTGAAGTCTGTGCTTCCAGGTGAGCGACAGTTCAGCACGTGTGAAGTACAAAACTTTGATTCCTGTGTTCTCCATTGACTTGATGTCTCCTGTCTTGTTTTTAACCACAGGCTCCTTCAGACCAGCTCTTGCGCCCAAAACTTCAGAGGAGCCCTCGGACGAAGAGCTGGTCCAAGCGGGGGTTGACACTGAGCAGTGTAACAGTGAAGCAAATACTGAGAAAAAACCTGAATTCACATTGATTAGTCTTTTTCCCTGTTGTTCATTTGTATAAATTAAGTCATATTTTAATATCTGTAAATGTGTGTATATATAAATACTTGCATGAAAATTGAATCTTTTGTGATTAATGGGGTGATCCAAAAAACCTGGAAATCTAATACGTTAACAAAACGAAACAAGAATTTTGAACCTCTCTTTAAAGGGATAATTCCTTATTTAAACATGAATTCACAGAAAACTTGTTAATACAAAAAACTGATTGTATTTATGTACGCAATGAAGAGAAGAGAGAGAGAAGTTTCATGGTGATATCTATTAGTTAAAATTTTACCCTATTCACCTGCAGTTTCTCGCCTTAAAAGGGCTAAAAAATCCCACAGCTACCCAGACAATACGTATCTACGAGGATTTAGTCCCTCTAAAATGATGTATTATCAGTAGTCATTCATACAGAAATAGGAATTTAACTTGTACATATATATCAAGAAATTTCAATCAAGCTACCAGAAAAGGCCACAACGTCACACATTAGTCATATATTCATTTCGTCTTATCTTTGCTTGGTTGGTGCATCCCAGGCTCTGGCTAAGAGGAAGGGACGTCCCTGTTGTCATCTGTGATACATACGTAGGCAATAGAGTCGTATGCTAGTGGTGGTAAAGTGACTTCATGTCAGGGACTCAGCTCAGTGTTGAGCTCACCCCAAAGGTTTTAATTTAATTCATTAATTTTAAAGCTCCAAAGACAAACAGACACAACTTGAACACAAACAACAACAAATAGGACCACAAATAAATATGTGTAAAATTTATCTAAGTTGAATGTTTAAGAATATAAGAACAGAAAAACATGCAACAAGTGCAAAGTAACTATATGAACAAAAAACAACTTATCTCTTTTTCTCTGAACGAAAACACCAAATGACGTCATAGCATGTGCATAAAAGATATCACCGCCTAACGAAAACAAATGTGTTTAGACATTAGTCTATTTAAGCAATATTTAACTTAACACATCTACAATCCTTTAGTCCCTAAAAGCAGAAGGGATATTTATTTAAAATGACACACAATTTGTATGTTCAGATGTTTCATTTACACAGAAATAGGAATTGAACTTATTTCCAAACAATGATAAAGAATTTAGAACAAAACTAAGCTCATTGATGAAGCACGTAATGACAGTTTTCAAATAAAAGAAACATCTCCTTGTGTATTGGGAGGTTTCCACTGACTCCATTTTGTTTTCTCGCAAACTCAACAGATGAAGGAAATAATGCGACAATGAAGGATTAAAATCTCACTTTTTGAGCTTTTTCTACTTTTACTAGGACACGTTGCATGTCTGATGAAAAGCAAAATAAATAAATACCTTCCCCCAGACTGTTTTAGCAACTGTGACCAATATGACTATATTTTTAAGAGACATTTTGAGATTAGCAGTCGCCATCTTGTTGTGTGAACTTCAACACAACGAGACTAGCGGGGCTAAAATAGCATGCTAACAGGCTAACGTGGCGGCCTCTACACGGTTCGAAGCGGTGTAGCGATTTAGCCCGTTGTCTGCTAACTGGTGGAGCGTTACTACGTCTTTATGTGATAATCTCCGTTAATATATCTGTTGATATATATTTAGTGCTTTTGAGCATTTATCGTTCAACCGCATGAACTGATGTCGCTTCAGAGCGCCGAGCAACGGCTGCCGTGGTAACCATGAGACTCTGGTGAGAGTTCGTTAATAAAGCTTTGAGGTTGGAGCTGATTAAAGAAAGAATAAAGCTTAAAAAACGAAAAGCGGGCAACTCTTCTAGTCGTGTTTGTCCTTTGAATGTCAGACAGATTTCTGCGCACACCTGCTGCTATGGCGAGTGATTCCGTGCGACGCATGCGCAGAACGTCCGGGGGCTAAATAAACTTTATTAAGAAACATAATTCAGTAAAATGACAACAGCCAGGAGGCTACAAACATTTCAGGGGATTTCAGAATATCACATGACACAAATACATAAATCCAAAGTTTTTCATATTAGTGGAATATCTAATAGTTTTAACATGTGGCTGACCTCATTTTCAAAGATGGATGAGAGTGTTTTTTGATTAGTTAGTTCCTGCAAAAAACTGATGGGTAAATTCTTTGAATTATTTTAAATGATACTTGTTTAACCGTATCATTTATCATTTATCTATCACATCCATCTGGTGATCTAGTTTAAGGTTTTGGTCCAGACGGTGTCCCTCTTAGTTTTCAGTCGTTCTTTGTTTGTTCCGGGTTTTGTCGGTCACATATTTCATGGTTTGGTGACATTGGAGAGTTTTGACCCAGACTGCAAAGACACTTTCACTTTTTATCATTGGTTTCCGAACTAGTCTGAAGATGGTGATTTTGAGAGTGACTCCAGAGGGTTGTATCGATACGGCTCTGCAGGGGGCGGACTAATACTGACATCTAGCGGTGAGATTTTATCACTGCACGGGGGGAATTATTTGAATGTAAACAAGAGGCAGAAAACAGGAAGTGACCTTAGTTTTACCATTTACCAAGCAGCTGTACCTCATGTTAGTATAAAATAAAACCCTTTGTGATCTGTGTTTCCTCGTACGTCCCGGTGACGGAGATGATTGTGTTTAAACGTGCTTAAACACAGCCAGGTTTGTCCTGTGAGGACAAACTGTCCATTAGACAATGATCCGTCCATGCAGTCTCTCTTCAAACAGAATAATCACAGAGCTTCAGATGCCTCCTCCTTCTCACAGACAACCCACACATACAGATGTTGATGCAGATCAGACCAACCTCAGCTGGATTCAAGATGAAACCATGCATTTGTTTCAAGCTGAGGTGTTTGTCGCTGTCGTGATTTTCCACGTAGCAGGGAAGTGATCAAGTTTCCGTCTGTGTGTCCTCCCTCCCCCTCTGAGAGTGCAGGAGCTAGTTTTCTGTTGGTAAAGCACGGTGGGGATGCAGAGAGGGTGTTCTGGGGTCATCTGTGAGCAATGTGGGAGGAGGAGCGTCGAGTTGGTCTATTGTTCCCTCCAATCCTGCAGCCTGACGTAATGGCTCATCACGCAAAATTTCCCATCAACCCCTGCGAGTTCCTGAGGAGAGCACACAGAACACAGACTAGTTTAGACGTGAGACATTTTCACAGTGGATCACAGTAAGTAGGTATAGAGATCACAGTCCAGATCCTAGACCCTTTTTACCATGTCCTTCTTCTGGCTGAATAAACAAGATCCAGTCTCAGACTGTCTCTCTGTAAGAGCAAACCATGAGTTGGGCCGACGCTGGGACACAGTCATATAAATACTGTTCGCACCCAGATCACAGTCGTGTTACTTCGGTAGCACATATACTAAAATTGGAACGATACAGAGAAGATTAGCATGGCCCCTGCGCAAGGATGACACGCAAATTCGTGAAGCGTTCCTCATTTTGCTTCAAAAATATTTCATATTATTGTCATTTTTAGAAATTTACACATTTTTATGTGTAGTAACTTCTTGTCGCCACTAGGCGGCCATGAGACTCTACTCAGTGTACAACCCTACATGTGCTGGACTCTGTGTGGACAGATGAAGCAGTTTCACGCCCTCTTCTGCAGTTTTGATTTTACTTAGTAAAGCTGGTTTGTGTGTCACAAAACATGAGACTGGTTAAACAGCACGTACATTACTGGAATGACATGGTACCAACAAACAGTCTGATGGTCCAAGCGTTTCATTACACTGACATTACAAGACTATAGTTTAGCTCATTAACGTCACCTGGCTCAGACAAAATAGCGACAAACTAAACACTTTAATGTTTAACGGGGTTTTATGGTAGAAACTTTGGCTGGTTAGCACAACACGACGATAAAGCGTTAATATGCATTAATTTCTGTAGTTTAAAATGGGAAATTGACACTTTAAAAACTAAAACTTTGGTGCTACAACGCTAGTTTAGCATCGTCAAACAGACATTTCGGAGCACGGAGTCATAAAAACATCGGTATGTAGTAACTTTATGTATTAGATCTAGTATCAGCAAGTAATGTAAGTTTTCAAACAGATAAACTTATTTTTAAACTTAATTTCATTAAATAATAACGACTACTGTTCTCACCGTCCGCACCGTTCAGCAGGTTCCAGTGACAGGGGAGGGTCCTGGAGGAATATTGGAACAAATCCGGCCTCTGATTGGATGACAGAAGTCACCACAAAGTCTGATTCTCCATATTGGAACCACAGCGGCCCTCTGATTGGCTGACCGTCTTCCGAGTTTGGAAACTATTGGAACTGCTTCTGCGCCTTGATTGGAGGGGGCGGGGCATCCGTCTGCCGTTAATGCGGAACTGTCAACCGTGTTGAAACCGTTGGTGATGTGAGGTTCACCGGTTCGACGCCCAGTTAAAACAACGATGAAAACGGTCGGAAGTCAGTATTCATCTACGAGTTATTCATAACAATTCGCCATACATGGCAAAACATACGTAAATTATATCCAGATTTATACTCTGTCGTTTTGAAGCTCGACTCCATCTCTACGCCGACGGGTCTCGAACCACTGACCTCTGACCCTACACAAAAATACAGAGAAGAAGAAGCAGGAGCAGCAGACTTCGAGAACGTATAGAGTTTACTGAGTGTTCACACTTCACAACAACCTCAGTCACAGAAACTGTACTTGAGGAGCAGCCTGTTTAACAACCAGTGGAGGAGTTGGAGGAGCACAGCTCTGTTTCAGGTGATTGAGGCCGTCCGTTCATGTGGGTCCTGTTCTTTTGCAGCAGGAAAGTAGTTCAGGCTCCTACCAGTCCTCTTTACGTCTCTGTGTCTGTCTCCTTGATCTTCTTTAGCCCACACTGGACAAAGCAGCAGCAGAAATGGAGGTAGTTGAGGATGTGAGTGTGACAGCACCTCTGGTGGAGGTGGTGGAACCAACACTGACCTGTAACAAAGAGAAATGAATGAGGATCAAACCAAACCAAAAACATTAAGTCACTTTATGTTATGATTCTAATGTCAATACATTTATAACATCGGTTACACAACCTGACCAGGTTGTTTCCTCTCGTCCTGATGTAAAGACTCGTCACACAGAACTTCCCATGTGCCCCTGGGAGCTCCTGAGCAGAACATACAGTACACAGACTAGTTTAGACCCTCATCAGACCTTTTTACAGTGGATCACAGCTGCTCTGGAGCTCACAGTCCAGATCCCAGACCTTTTAACCATGCCCTTCTGGCTGAATGAACACATTTGAACCCCAGACTGCCTCTGTGTAAGAGCCAACCATGTGTTGGGGCCACGCTGGGACACAGTCATATAAATACTGTACGCACCCAGGTCACAGTCGTGTTACTTCGGTAGCACATATACTAAAATTGGAACGATACAGAGAAGATTAGCATGGCCCCTGCGCAAGGATGACACGCAAATTCGTGAAGCGTTCCTCATTTTCCTTCAAAAATATTTCATATTATTGTCATTTTTAGAAATTTACACATTTTTATGTGTAGTAACTTCTTGTCGCCACTAGGCGGCCATGAGACTCTACTCAGTGTACAACCCTACATGTGCTGGACTCTGTGTGGACACATGAACCAGTTTCACGCCCTCTTCTACAGTTTTCATTTTACTTAGTAATGCTGGTTTGTGTGTGTGTGTCACAAAACATGAGACTGATTAAACAGCACGTACATTACTGGAATGACATGGTACCAACAAACAGTCTGATGGTCCAAGCGTTTCATTACACTGACATTACAAGACTATAGTTTAGCTCATTAACGTCACCTGGCTCAGACAAAATAGCGACAAACTAAACACTTTAATGTTTAACGCGGTTTTATGGTATAAACTTTGGCTGGTTAGCACAACACGGAGATAAAGCGTTAATATGCATTAATTTCTGTAGTTTAAAATGGGAAATTGACACTAAAAACTAAAACTCTGATGCTACAACGCTAGTTTAGCATCGTCAAACAGACATTTCGGAGCACGGAGTCATAAAAACATCGGTACGTAGTAACTTTATGTATTAGATCTAGTATCAGCAAGTAATGGAAGTTTCCAAACAGATAAACTTATTTTTAAACTTGATTTCATTAAATAATAACGACTACTGTTCTCACCGTCCGCACCGTTCAGCAGGTTCCAGTGACAGGGGAGGGTCCTGGAGGAATATTGGAACAAATCCGGCCTCTGATTGGATGACAGAAGTCACCACAAAGTCTGATTCTCGATATTGGAACCACAGCGGCCCTCTGATTGGCTGACCGTCTTCCGGGTTTGGAAACTATTGGAACTGCTTCTGCGCCTTGATTGGAGGGGGCGGGGCATCCGTCTGCCGTTAATGCGGAACTGTCAACCGTGTTGAAACTGTTGGTGATGTGAGGTTCACCGGTTCGACGCCCAGTTAAAACAACGATGAAAACGATCGGAAGTCAGTATTCATCTACGAGTTATTCATAACAATTCGCCATACATGGCAAAACATACGTAAATTATATCCAGATTTATACTCTGTCGTTTTGAAGCTCGACTCCATCTCTACGCCGACGGGTCTCGAACCACTGACCTCTGACCCTACGCAAAAATACAGAGAAGAAGAAGCAGGAGCGATACCAGGTAATACCAAACCTGATATCGACATCGATATCGTTACTTTTAGATGTCTCTCAAAACCTCTCGCAATTTCAGACCCCAAAGTGCATTTAAAATGTGCCTCTAATATAATAGGCAAACATCATTGGTGCAAACTGCGCAAACTTCCATTTCAGCTTTAAGGTACCATCCCAAATACAATGCCAAAATAAATAAATTATTCATTGGTTTTTCATGTGATATTGTAAAGGCAGTATGCAAAGTAACGTCATCAGATGGATTATCTTTGCCATCTTGCCCAATTTGGAATAACCCATTGTTGACAGCAGGTGGCAGAACACGGACCGAGAATACCTGGCAACAACACAATATTACTCAATTTGGGCACATTGTAAGGGATGGTGACATCATACCATTTGGTGAAATTAAAATGCATTTTGGCCTGAATGATTCTGCATATTTACAATACTTTCAACTAAAATCTATTTAAAAAAAATATATATATGTCCAAGGGAATCATAGCTGGAGCTAATACTGCCCTTGACAGTAAACTAAGATTGGCTGCTACTGGACGAGGAGCAGTTTCAGTTATGTACAGGTTACTAAGTTTATCACAGCCTGACAGCAATATTTCAACTAAGTCACAGTGGGAGCGGGACATTGGTTCATCTCTCACGGTAGATCAGTGGGATACAATACGAAAGAATTTAACATCTATGTCAAGCTGTGTGAGATATGAAATTATTCAAATTAAACTTGTACAGAGAGCTTATATTACACCACATAAGTTAAAAAAAAAAAATGGACGCAAACGTCTCTGAACTGTGGCTGTGGTGAACCTGGTACTTTGATGCATCTACTATGGTTCTGCCCGGCAGTAGAACGACTCTGGTCTGAAGTAATTGATCTTTTAAAAGGTGTATTGAATGTTAATGTTCCTCAATGTCCCACTTTATGCTTATTGGGAAGTAGAGTCGCAGATTTAAATTCAAGAATCACTCAACAAATCACTGCTCTAGCTTTTCTCTCTGTGAAGAGGATCATACTTATGAATTGGAAGATACGCAAACCGGACGCTTTAGTAAACATAACTGGCTGAAAGACTTTCTAGACCTACTGTAAATGGTAAAAGCAACTTCAACCGCCTTTATTTAGTTCTCTGCTTTATTTGTGTGATGTAGTCATGTTTTTTTGTCGTTGTTGCTGCACTTGGCATTGTGCATATTTAAAAAAATATATATATATGAAACAACAATCTGATGAAGCCTTCACAAACAGCCTTAGTGGCTGCGTCCTGCTGCAGGGGAGGTAGAGTCAGAGCTGTGAGCATGTATAGAGTTTACTGAGTGTTCACACTTCACAACAACCTCAGTCACAGAAACTGTACTTGAGGAGCAGCCTGTTTAACAACCAGTGGAGGAGTTGGAGGAGCACAGCTCTGTTTCAGGTGATTGAGGCCGTCCGTTCATGTGGGTCCTGTTCTTTTGCAGCAGGAAAGTAGTTCAGGCTCCTACCAGTCCTCTTTACGTCTCTGTGTCTGTCTCCTTGATCTTCTTTAGCCCACACTGGACAAAGCAGCAGCAGAAATGGAGGTAGTTGAGGATGTGAGTGTGACAGCACCTCTGGTGGAGGTGGTGGAACCAACACTGACCTGTAACAAAGACAAATGAATGAGGATCAAACCAAACCAAAAACATTAAGTCACTTTATGTTATGATTCTAATGTCAATACATTTATAACATCGGTTACACAACCTGACCAGGTTGTTTCCTCTCGTCCTGATGTAAAGACTCGTCACACAGAACTTCCCATGTGCCCCTGGGAGCTCCTGAGCAGAACATACAGTACACAGACTAGTTTAGACCCTCATCAGACCTTTTTACAGTGGATCACAGCTGCTCTGGAGCTCACAGTCCAGATCCCAGACCTTTTAACCATGCCCTTCTGGCTGAATGAACACATTTGAACCCCAGACTGTCTCTGTGTAAGAGCCAACCATGTGTTGGGGCCACGCTGGGACACAGTCATATAAATACTGTACGCACCCAGGTCACAGTCGTGTTACTTCGGTAGCACATATACTAAAATTGGAACGATACAGAGAAGATTAGCATGGCCCCTGCGCAAGGATGACACGCAAATTCGTGAAGCGTTCCTCATTTTGCTTCAAAAATATTTCATATTATTCTCATTTTTAGACATTTACACATTTTTATGTGTAGTAACTTCTTGTCGCCACTAGGCGGCCATGAGACTCTACTCAGCGTACAACCCTACATGTGCTGGACTCTGTGTGGACACATGAAGCAGTTTCACGCCCTCTTCTACAGTTTTCATTTTACTTAGTAATGCTGGTTTGTGTGTGTGTGTGTCACAAAACATGAGACTGATTAAACAGCACGTACATTACTGGAATGACATGGTACCAACAAACAGTCTGATGGTCCAAGCGTTTCATTACACTGACATTACAAGACTATAGTTTAGCTCATTAACGTCACCTGGCTCAGACAAAATAGCGACAAACTAAACACTTTAATGTTTAACGGGGTTTTATGGATAAACTTTGGCTGGTTAGCACAACACGGCGATAAAGCGTTAATATGCATTAATTTCTGTAGTTTAAAATGGGAAATTGACACTTTAAAAACTAAAACTCTGGTGCTACAACGCTAGTTTAGCATCGTCAAACAGACATTTCGGAGCACGGAGTCATAAAAACATCGGTATGTAGTAACTTTATGTACTAGATCTAGTATCAGCAAGTAATGTAAGTTTTCAAACAGATAAACTTATTTTTAAACTTAATTTCATTAAATAATAACGACTACTGTACTCACCGTCCGCACCGTTCAGCAGGTTCCAGTGACAGGGGAGGGTCCTGGAGGAATATTGGAACAAATCCGGCCTCTGATTGGATGACAGAAGTCACCACAAAGTCTGATTCTCCATATTGGAACCACAGCGGCCCTCTGATTGGCTGACCGTCTTCCGGGTTTGGAAACTATTGGAACTGCTTCTGCGCCTTGATTGGAGGGGGCGGGGCATCCGTCTGCCGTTAATGCGGAACTGTCAACCGTGTTGAAAGTGTTGGTGATGTGAGGTTCACCGGTTCGACGCCCAGTTAAAACAACGATGAAAACGGTCAGAAGTCAGAATTCATCTACAAGTTATTCATAACAATTCGCCATACATGGCAAAACATACGTAAATTATATCCAGATTTATACTCTGTCACTTTGAAGCTCGACTCCATCTCTACGCCGACGGGTCTCGAACCACTGACCTCTGACCCGACACAAAAATACAGAGAAGAAGAAGCAGGAGCAGCAGACTTCGAGAATGTATAGAGTTTACTGAGTGTTCACACTTCACAACAACCTCAGTCACAGAAACTGTACTTGAGGAGCAGCCTGTTTAACAACCAGTGGAGGAGTTGGAGGAGCACAGCTCTGTTTCAGGTGATTGAGGCCGTCCGTTCATGTGGGTCCTGTTCTTTTGCAGCAGGAAAGTAGTTCAGGCTCCTACCAGTCCTCTTTACGTCTCTGTGTCTGTCTCCTTGATCTTCTTTAGCCCACACTGGACAAAGCAGCAGCAGAAATGGAGGTAGTTGAGGATGTGAGTGTGACAGCACCTCTGGTGGAGGTGGTGGAACCAACACTGACCTGTAACAAAGAGAAATGAATGAGGATCAAACCAAACCAAAAACATTAAGTCACTTTATGTTATGATTCTAATGTCAATACATTTATAACATCGGTTACACAACCTGACCAGGTTGTTTCCTCTCGTCCTGATGTAAAGACTCGTCACACAGAACTTCCCATGTGCCCCTGGGAGCTCCTGAGCAGAACATACAGTACACAGACTAGTTTAGACCCTCATCAGACCTTTTTACAGTGGATCACAGCTGCTCTGGAGCTCACAGTCCAGATCCCAGACCTTTTAACCATGCCCTTCTGGCTGAATGAACACATTTGAACCCCAGACTGCCTCTGTGTAAGAGCCAACCATGTGTTGGGGCCACGCTGGGACACAGTCATATAAATACTGTACGCACCCAGGTCACAGTCGTGTTACTTCGGTAGCACATATACTAAAATTGGAACGATACAGAGAAGATTAGCATGGCCCCTGCGCAAGGATGACACGCAAATTCGTGAAGCGTTCCTCATTTTGCTTCAAAAATATTTCATATTATTCTCATTTTTAGACATTTACACATTTTTATGTGTAGTAACTTCTTGTCGCCACTAGGCGGCCATGAGACTCTACTCAGTGTACAACCCTACATGTGCTGGACTCTGTGTGGACACATGAAGCAGTTTCACGCCCTCTTCTACAGTTTTCATTTTACTTAGTAAAGCTGGTTTGTGTGTGTGACTCTGTGGGGGACAGAGGGGAGCTGTGGTCAGCCGAGGTCGGCGCTCTGACCCTTCGCCGGTCCGAGGCCCGGTTGGACCAACTGTTTGCTTTCTGGTACCTGCTGTTTAGCATTGCCATGGCAACTGGTGGCGGCCATTACATCATCCTGTTACTGTAGCGCCAAATAATGAACTAAAACAAAACTAATTCCAAAAATTTGACACTTGGACATTCATCAACATTATATCAACTACCTTAAATGACAGAAACCAAAAAAATATTTGACGTGTGTTTTAGTGTTTTATTTCGTCCCAGGTCCCGCCCACTAACATAAAGGGGGGTGGAGCTTATGACTTATACTGTAGCCAGACACCAGGGGGAGCTCTACTTATTCTATATTTCATGTCCTGTCTGAACCTAAAGAATTAAACAAACCAGTGATTGATCATCCTGCTTTTATTAAAAGATCTGTTTTCTTTGACATATTTTACAGCTTCAATCATTGAGAAAAGATTAAATCTGTTTCGTGTCCTTCAGAGGAAAACTGTGACGATCAACGGGACACCCAGGAGGAGGAGTGCGCCAGGATGACACGCAAAAATTGTGAAGCGTTCCTCATTTTCCTTCAAAAATATTTTATATAATATTGTCATTTTTAGATATTTACACATTTTTATGTGTAGTAACTTCTTGTCGCCACTAGGCGGCCCATGAGACTCTACTCAGTGTACAACCCTACATGTGCTGGACTCTGTGTGGACACATGAAGCAGTTTCACGTTTATTTAGTAATGCTGGTTTTGTGTGTGTGACTGTTCACAGCTTGTGTCTCGTTCTGTCTCCATACAGGTCTACACGACACCATCAAATGACGTCCTAGTAGCTACGTGGACAGAGAGCAGTTGTGCTGGATGTTTCCTGTGCTCAGACTGCATTGTTTTTAAATTACAATAGGTCGAAGAAATTCAGACACGGACCTAAACACCCAGACAGAAACCAGCTCTTCATCCCAGGGCTCCTCAGAAGTCTTGGAGGGAAGATCTGGTCTGAAGGAGACTGTAATTAAACACAACAAAGGAGACATCAAATCAATAGAAAACACAGAAATGAAAGTTCTGTGTTTCACACATGCTGAACTACAGTTCACATGGAAACGTAAGCTTCATCAGAGGTGTCATCATATTATATCACAGATTTGTTTTAAATAATCAATACATTTATAACATCGGTTACGTAGCAGATCTTTGATCAGAACCTCAGACTCGTAGAAGCTCTGCAGGGTCTCAAATTTAAAGTCCCCAAATCCAACAAGGGCCTGCCCTCCTGACCAGGTTGGAGGGACCTCACCTGTGCCTCCCCCCTCCCTGTCTTCTAACCTCCTCCTCTGACTGTACAGGAGGCTCTATGAGAAATGTGGGAGGAGGGGGGTTGAGTTACTCTATCGTTTCCTCTCGTCCTGATGTAAAGACTCGTCACACAGAACTTCCCATGTGTCCCTGGGAGCTCCTGAGCAGAACATACAGTACACAGACTAGTTTAGACCCTCATCAGACCTTTTTACAGTGGATCACAGCTGCTCTGGAGCTCACAGTCCAGATCCCAGACCTTTTAACCATGCCCTTCTGTCTGAATGAACACATTTGAACCCCAGACTGCCTCTGTGTAAGAGCCAACCATGTGTTGGGGCCACGCTGGGACACGTCATATAAATACTGTACGCACCCAGGTCACAGTCGTGTTACTTCGGTAGCACATATACTAAAATTGGAACGATACAGAGAAGATTAGCATGGCCCCTGCGCAAGGATGACACGCAAATTCGTGAAGCGTTCCTCATTTTCCTTCAAAAATATTTCATATTATTGTCATTTTTAGACATTTACACATTTTTATGTGTAGTAACTTCTTGTCGCCACTAGGCGGCCATGAGACTCTACATCAGTGTACAACCCTACATGTGCTGGACTCTGTGTGGACACATGAAGCAGTTTCACGCCCTCTTCTACGTTTTCATTTTACTTAGTAAAGTTGGTTTGTGTGTGTGTGTGTCACAAAACATGAGACTGATTAAACAGCACGTACATTACTGGAATGACATGGTACCAACAAACAGTCTGATGGTCCAAGCGTTTCATTACACTGACATTACAAGACTATAGTTTAGCTCATTAACGTCACCTGGCTCAGACAAAATAGCGACAAACTAAACACTTTCATGTTTAAACGGGGTTTTATGGTAGAAACTTTGGCTGGTTAGCACAACACGGCGATAAAGCGTTAATATGCATTAATTTCTGTCGTTTAAAATGGGAAATTGACACTTTAAAAACTAAAACTCTGATGCTACAACGCTAGTTTAGCATCGTCAAACAGACATTTCGGAGCACGGAGTCATAAAAACATCGGTATGTAGTAACTTTATGTATTAGATCTAGTATCAGCAAGTAATGTAAGTTTTCAAACAGATAAAACTTATTTTTAAACTTAATTTCATTAAAATAATAACTGTACTCACCGTCCGCACCGTTCAGCAGGTTCCAGTGACAGGGGAGGGTCCTGGAGGAATATTGGAACAAATCCGGCCTCTGATTGGATGACAGAAGTCACCACAAAGTCTGATTCTCCATATTGGAACCACAGCGGCCCTCTGATTGGCTGACCGTCTTCCGGGTTTGGAAACTATTGGAACTGCTTCTGCGCCTTGATTGGAGGGGCGGGGCATCCGTCTGCCGTTAATGCGGAACTGTCAACCGTGTTGAAACCGTTGGTGATGTGAGGTTCACCGGTTCGACGCCCAGTTAAAAACAACGATGAAAACGGTCGGAAGTCAGTATTCATCTACGAGTTATTCATAACAATTCGCCATACATGGCAAAACATACGTAAATTATATCCAGATTTATACTCTGTCGTTTAGAAGCTCGACTCCATCTCTACGCAGACGGGTCTCGAACCACTGACCTCTGACCCTACACAAAAATACAGAGAAGAAGAAGCAGGAGCAGCAGACTTCGAGAATGTATAGAGTTTACTGAGTGTTCACACTTCACAACAACCTCAGTCACAGAAACTGT
>NC_061773.1:28620289-28765289 GCF_022458985.1 Mugil cephalus
TTTCATTATTGTTTTTTTGGGGGAAATTAATGATTGGTGCAACATACCTACGCCTTCCAGAAAAAACCTGTGAAGAAAAACACAAAATTGTATTATGATAGGGCAAATGTGAGACTATGGGATTATAATTGGATTTTTACTATACCTACCTGGAACTCCTAGCTGGAACCTGAAAGAGAAAAAAGAGAAACACACATTAAAAACAAACATTAGGGAACACAATTAGATACTTACCTAAAGTCTACACAGACACATTCGGACGCCAAGTAGAGGAGGTCGTATTTATGGGTCAGGGAGTGTTGGAAGGGGACGGGTCCCCCGGGAAGGGTCAAGGTTCATGGACAGTGCACCTCCAGGGTTCCTACGGGACCCTGGCTCAGTCCCCTTACCTAACTACGCCAGTGCCTGCCTTGTACCCGCTGGCTGGCCAGATTGACCGGGGCCGCCCCCAACTGACATGGCCCGCCGCGAGAGAACCCCATTATGGGACCCTCTTTATACCCCAAATTTGGAAATTTGACCCAACCTATTCCAATTAGGACAGAACCCCATTCCAATTCGGACTATTTTGATTCCCTAACCCAATTCCAAATTCCTAACCCTAACCCTAACTATTGGCTTCAACCCTAACCCTAATACCCCTTGCCAATTCCATAACCCTAACCCTAACCATCCCCTACTACAGCCCTAACCCCAACCAAATTCCCTAACCCTAACCCCATCCGCTGTTTGAGCTGTACCCTAATTGCCCACAAGGAGGCACAGTCATTTAAAGTAAAAGTACAAAGAAACAGAAACAGGGAAGACAAACAGTACGATAAAGGAAAGGGTAGAGGAAAAGACAAAAGGGAGGGACTTAGTATAATGGGAAAATTAGAGAGGGAATTGGCAACGGACACATGGGGGGGTTATACTAAGGAAAGTTCAGTCTCACTTAATTCATTTGATGCATACACCTGCCTGATGAAGACCAAAAATAGTCGAAACGTTGCAACGGGGTATGCATCCCTTTTAAGGCCTTTATGATTTTCATTATTGTTTTTTTGGGGGAAATTAATGATTGGTGCAACATACCTACGCCTTCCAGAAAAAACCTGTGAAGAAAAACACAAATTTGTATTATAATATGGCAAATATGAGACTATGGGATTACAATTGGATTTACTATACTTACCTGGAACTCCTAGCTGGAACCTGGAAGAGAAAAAAGAGAAACACACATTAAAAACAAACATTAGGGAACACAATTAGATACTTACCTAAAGTCTACACAGACACATTCGGACGCCAAGTAGAGGAGGTCGTATTTATGGGTCAGGGAGTGTTGGAAGGGGACGGGTCCCCCGGGAAGGGTCAAGGTTCATGGACAGTGCACCTCCAGGGTTCCTACGGGACCCTGGCTCAGTCCCCTTACCTAACCCCTAACCCCAACCCCAACCCTAACCCTAACCCTAACCCTAACCCCCTAACCCTAACCCTAACCCCTTAACCCTAACCCTAACCCCTAACCCCTAACCCCTAACCCTAACCCCTAACCCTAACCCTAACCCTAACCCTCCGCCCGGGGGCGTTGGGTGTCGGGTCTGAGTCCTCCGGTCGGTGGCTGAGCCTCCTGTTGGTGGACGGGACCTCCCACAGCAGACTGTGGGTTGGGTTTAGAGTGAATTTTGCCGGGAAAGTCATGCTTTTGACAGTTAGTTTGGGTCATGGTTCCCTTGTTTTTAGGGTATTACAGGGAATGCTGGGAGTTATGGGCGTGTTTATGCACAGCTCATGAACATATCCCGAAAGGTTTACGCCCACCTCCGAGGATCGCACCGTGAGTTAAACGGCTGGCTCCGTTTATCCCCTTTGCACAGCGGTTTCGTGCAATTTGAGTCTTCACGCTTGATTAAAGCTATTGCACGGGCATGTCCCTTGGCTTTTTTCTTAACTGAAGACTACGGGCGATCTCTGAGGTCGTGCGGTGTATGGGGCACGGAGATTGTCGTTTATCTTTTGTTTTAATATAGCTAGAGCATTTCCTGGAGTTTTGCGGTGTATGGAACACAGGAATTTGCTGTGGGAATTAGCTTACTTTAGCTTCTTATAGTTTAGAGCATTTCCTGGGGTTTTGCGGTGTATGGAACACAGGAACTTGCTGGGATTTTAGCTTAGCTTGCTAGCTTTTCTTTGGGTGGGTTAGCTGATGGGACCAGGGGCCCCCTTGGTTTTCCTTTCCTTGGTTTTGGCTTGCCAATCCTTGGGGGTTGCCTTGGGGGTCCTGGCTTGGGTTCCTTGGTGTCTGGGGCTCCAGGGAGACGGTGCTGGTCACCGCTTCCTCTGGTTTTCCCAACTCCTTTGGTGCTGGGTAGGCAACGCTTGGCGGTGCTGATCCTTGTTGCCATTGGGGGATGCCTGGAGCTCAGCTGGGTCTCATGGGGGATGTGACCAGGGGCTCTCTTGGCTTTCCTTTCCTTGGTTTTGGCTTGCCAATCCTTGGGGGTTGCCTTGGGGGCCCTGGCCTTGTTTCCTTGGCGCTAGCCGGGAGCATGGCCAGGTCTCATCAGGTTGACAGGACCTAGCTTAGCTTAGGGGTTTCTGGCTTTAGGTTCTCTGGCGAATCCTGGATGGCTCCGGGGTTGGCGGTGTTGTTGCTGTGGGTGTGTCCCGGTGACGTGGACCGAGACGCTTCACCCTGACTGACCGGACTGGGGCTACCTAGCGGTGTTAACAACCAGCCTTCGTCGGTCAGGGCGGTAAGTATGCGGCCTTCCAGATTGGTCCATTAGGATGGCATGCTGGGAGGTGGTCCGGGGCGGCAGGACCTTAATCGTGGCCCAATTTTCCAAGAGGTTTAGCCTCACCACTCACGGCCCATTGCGCACCACACACGTGGAATCTGGCTGTCCCACTTATCTGGGTTCTTTTTAGTTTTCACCCCCCAAATTCACATCCTCCGTTCTGCTCAGGGAACGGACCGTGGATGCACCGGGACCTAGGTTTAGTCGTGTTCTAACTGGTTCAATTTCTCCGGTTTCTCAGACCCAATGTAACCCTTACTTATAGCTGGTTTCCGTTCCGTTTGACTGGGTTGGGATTTAGCGGGCTCTGGGGCTGATTTCTTGCTGTTCTGGGACTCTGGGGGAGGGCGCGGGTCGCCGCTCCTCCGGCTGTCCTGACTCCCTGGGTACTGGGAAGGCACCGCTCTGTCGTGGCTGGTCCTGGTGGCTCTTGGAGGAAGCGTGGAATCGACCCGGGACTCGGGGTTACAGGTGGGGATTTAGTGGTCTTACTGCTTGCCTGGTGATCGGCTGGGTGAGCATCCAAATAGGTCGCCTGCTTCGGCTAAACGTTCATGTTTACCTTAACCTAGTCTGGGTCTTAGTACGTGGTTAACTCCTCTCCGAAGTCGGTTAGCCGCGATACTTAACATCTTTAAACCTTAAACATTGCGCCAATTGGCTATGGAACACACTCCAGGACCTGATCAATCCTGGCTGGGCCGTCCTTGGGGAGGGTGTCTGGTGGTAATGGCCGAAACACTCGATGATCCTGGGGTTCACTACTGATGATGTGTTCCACAATCCACGCCAGCTTATCTTAGTTTATGACTCCAACCTGAAATAGGGTTTAAAATAGTTCTAAATAGGTGAGGCGATATAGACCTGTCTCCGCTGGGGCTTGTCCCCGGACGTTTCGGGCGGGCTTTATGCCCTCTCCGTTCCCCTTTAAAATTACCCCTTTCCCAATCCTTAATTATGGTTCCGTCTGCCCGGTCTCGGAGTATCCGGGACTTGCGCCTTGCTCCCCTTTCCTCTCTCCTACGTCTCCCTTTCGGATGCTGACACCGCGGGGGGATCTGTAGTACATGGGTCATGGCTCGGATCCTTGCGACGTTGTGTATCCTTCCTGTTTACGGGGGCCGGTGGTTGAAATGCGGTGCGTTTCCTGCTGGTCTCCGATTCCGCTTGAGGACCTGTGGCGCTCGTTGGGCATGTGCGGACATCCCCTGGGTTCTCTGGCGCCTTGGGTTCCTCCTGTCTGTGTGGCGGGGATCTTTGATCTTCCGGGCGCACTCAGTCTTTATTTCGGTGGGACTTCCGGCGGGGGGTCGGGCTCGCCTGACCTGGAACGGCACTGGGCCTGGCCTGGGACTGTTCCCCGGATCTTACTTCACTTTTACTGGTCTCTCTTCTCTTTCTCTCTTCTCTTGGGCGCGGGTCTTTGATCTCTGACCGTCAGTTGGACTGTTATCATGTTGGAGGCTGATGTGCCTGCGTTGGGGTGTGCCTACTTTGGGGTGGAGTTCCTGGACGCATTCCTCACTTCATCTTCACAATTCTTTTTCCGATCCGCAATATAGTTGAAGGACCCTGAGTGACATGCGTCGGCCAGTGCCATACCTTTGCTGCACTACTCCAAACTGGGTGAGTCACTTGGCAGCCCAGGGTGCAGCATCGAGACAGGTTTAATTTCCCCTAACCCCTAACCCTAACCCCTAACCCTAACCCCTAACCCCTTTCCCTAACCCTAACCTATCCCCTTTTCCCCATTCCTAACCCTAACCCCAATAGTGGTACCTGGAAAAAGAAAAGAGGAAAAATACATTAGAAATATTTCATAATATAAACAAGCCCAACCCAAATTGTGGTATTACTTACCTATAAACACTTACCTATCCTCTTCACTTGAAAAAAATAAATAAAAGAAAACAAACATTATAGATTATTTACAATATTTAAAACCATTACAATACTTACCTTTTATCATAAATAACATTATAATGGCTTGATTTCATACTTACCTCATAATCTAAATAAGAAATACTTTAAAAACTGTATATAATTTATTAAAAACTACTAAAAACTATATATAATCCATTAAAAACCATTTAAAAGTAGTTTAAATACTTCATATAGGTATTATTTGTTAAAAATATATGCAAAGTTGTGCAATTCTTTATATCTATGCATTCAGTCTAAAAAAGAAGACGATCGAAAGTCACATTTCATTTCAGCGCTAAACAAGCGGCATTTGGTCTTTTTAGTTCATTTTGCTTCAGACGCTCGCAGAGGAAGGTCGCATTGCTCCCTGCTCGTCATAGAAACAACTTTCTTTGTTTTTTCAATAAGCCCGTCCTGAAGAAGAGGTAAAACACTCGAAACGTCGACGTAGGGCTATTTTATTTCTATTTTTCAACCCGAATAAGGGATTTTTAAGTACTTTTTTAGTTTTTTCGATTTTGGAGGACCAATTTTGATTGGCTGCGTTATTTATACCCCACCCACAGTTTTGGAGGGTACCTTCTTTAGTTATTGGTGTTATTTTAAACAAAAAAATCTTCAAAAACAAAATGATAAAACCCAAACCACATCCCCTGATGGATTTTGGGAGAGTGCACCCTGTAGTATGGCCCGTGCACCTCCCGGGCCCCTTAAGGAGGGCTCCGGGTTCAGTACCCTCCCCTAACCCTACCTGGAACTCCTAGCTGGAACCTGAAAGAGAAAAAAAGAGAAAAACACTTTAAAAAACACACATTACAAAAAATACATTAGGGAACACAATTACATACTTACCTGAAGTCTACACAGACACATTCGGACGCCAGTTAGAGGAGGTCGCATTCATGGGTCAGGGAGTGTTGGAAGGGGACGGGTCCCCCGGGAAGGGTCAAGGTTCATGGACAGTGCACCTCCGGGGTTCCTACGGGACCCTGGCTCAGTCCCCTTACCTAACCCTAACCCCCCTAACCCTAACCCTAACACTAACCACATTCTATCCTGGTCCTAACCCTAACCACTTTGTCTTATTGTAGCCCTAACCCCATTGTTTTGCCCTAACCCTAACCCCATTGTTTTGCCCTAACCCCATTGTTTTGCCCTAACCCTAACCACATTGTCTGTGTGACCCCATTTTATTTGATTGATTGATGGTTGGATTAAGTTAAAAAAAACATTTCATTGGGGCATTAAAATTGTAAATATATTTAAAAACTATTTCATATTTCATAAAGTGGGGTATAATCATTACTATAAATAACAATACAATTGATCTACATTTTACAATACATTTTAAATTGATACTAAATTAAGATACTAAAATACATGGTCTTAAAAACATTATTATTAAAAATATTTAACATAATCTATTTGATTTTATTTAATTTCATTTAATTTTGTCTAATATTATTCACTTTCATTCAATTTCATTACAATTCATTTGGTTTGGCTATTAGGGGGTTAAAAACTATAAGAGAAGAGTTTATATTACATTTGGCAAACTTAAAAAACAATGAAAAACAATTTGCGAACAGAGTTTATAAAAGCCGGGCGAATTCATCGAGAGCTCATTCTTGCTCGGACGCTCGTAGTGAACACATCGCTCTGCAGCCACCTGACATAAGTGATTTTTTAGTGTGTCCTTGGCCTGAGGAAGAGGGTTAGCTCTAAACGTCTAAACGTCGCCCGGACACACCCTCCCTTAGTTTTTTATTGTTTTTGAAGAAAATAATTAATTTTTTCAATTCATATTTTGATTTATTTTAATTCATTTTTGAAAATTTAAACTTTAAAACGTCACCCATAACTATGGGTGACTACTATGATGATGGCTGGACCCTCGTCCAGTCCAAAAAGTGCTCACAGAAACCACTTCAGTCGACTCCAAATTGCCTGCAACGCGCCCCTAAACGCTTTCCCTGGACCATTTTTTGGCATCCAGCACTTAGCAAATTTCCCATGTATTCCTATGGGGAAAATTCACTTGCTCATAACTTTTGATAGAAACATCCTAGAAACTTGGTTCAAGTACCAGTGGGTGCCGCGTGGCCACAAATGGGGGGTAGCCGCAGTCTCAACAAATGAGCACCTAAGGAAAAAAATGAGCCCCCGACTTTGTAAAATCAAAGGCTTCCCATGCTCCAATCGGAACGGGACCACTACCAGTCGATGCGGGGGGGGGGGGGGGGGGGGGGCGCGATATAGTGGGGGTAGCCCAAGTTTCAAGGCTCTCACATGCTCACAGAAAAATGAGCCGCGACTTTTAAAGTGGCACTTTGGGTTGGTTGGGTGGGTGGTTGGGTGGGAGGTGCCATGGGCTTGTCATATGGGCAGCGCTTTTTGTTAATTATTAAAGACCTTTTTGCTTGAGATCCTGCCTCATCAATAGTCCTGCATCTAGGTCCTCACCTACAACAACAACCTCAACTCCCCCTAACGTGACCGGGGAATATGTAGGAAGAAGTATAGCTTCGGTCCGCACCTCCATAACTGTTGCATAATTATGCCAGTTCCCTGTTTGGTTTTATATGGGCCCCTTTTAACTGTTAGTCGTGAGTTGTGTACAAGGATGGAGTGAGATATGACGGATTGCAGATTGCAAATTGTATATGCGCCAAATTAATTTTGCAATGGGAGATACCAAGGAACTGGTCAGTGCTGCTGCTACACTGGCAGGTATTGAATTCCACTTTGGAAGTAGAAATGTCATAAAAAGACATACATATGTGTTGTTTTTGGTTAAGGTCCTGTCAGGCCGAGACTCAAAGCAGGACTCAGAATGCAGAGATAAGAAATGACAAAAGGCTTTTATTGGATTCTCCGGAGATCCCACACAGAGGGACAAACAAATGGCTACAAAAAAAACCTAGACGCTAATCTGACTACTGAGAACGAAAAACTCTCCAGAGGGAGGAAAAACTCAAATCAAAGAAACAAATCGAAAAAACAACCAAAACACTCCGAATGGAGGAAAACCTCAGGACTAAGGATCTAAACTAAGGAAAGAATTAACAAACAAAAACTCTCTCTTTGAGAGGAATAACTGGCTTACTTGGCAACTTCTTTGGGTGTAGACATGAAACAAGGCTCGGTCGCAGGTCGAGGACGATAACACTCACAAGACAAGGGGAACACAGACTACTTAAACACATGGAGGGAAATAGGGGACAGGTGGAAACACTTAGGGCAATCAGACTGAGACACATGAGGAAGGGCAAGTGACCTGAAACGAGAGGAGAATTACTTTTCAAAATAAAACAGGAAATGACAGGACAAAACAAACCCAAGACAAGACACCCTCACCACGGTGTGACAGGTCCATGTGCATTGTCTTCGTATGCATGTTAAGTTGGTGGCCTCTAAGGGAATTCATCTGTGTTATAGAATCATTATAGAATGTGATTGCTGAGGCAACACACTTGCTAGGACTCCACAGCACACCGCTCACGTCAATGGGCCGTCTGCGGCTGTCTCCATTAGTTCCCATTTCCATGGTTCCCACAGTGTACGAACGGACAAATCTCCTTTGGCTCTATGATTGGACAGTGCATGTGAGCGATGAGTAATCATGTGAAATTTGATGTTCAAAACACAACAGTGGTGGGTTGTGAGCAGGATCTGGGATGGTTGGAAGTGGAAAGGTTCCACTTCCGATGTCTGAGGTTTCTGACCCTCACGAAGTCTCCTGGTTCCAGAGTATGGAGTGGGTCTTCACCTGGTTTTGGAAGGGCTGCAGAGATTGTCTGTCTTATTTGGTGTAATCAAGACACAAGAGAAGAGCAGTAATTTAGTATTGCATCTTGACAAAGAGTTGTGGATGCGAAACACTTACCTGGTTGTCCACGTCCCATTTCTGGTGGATCCACAAAGAGAATTTCAAATGGACTCAAAGTAGTTCTGGCACTTGTCCTCATCATCACATACATCAGCATGAGTGGGAGTTCTGCGGTCCATTGAAGACCAGTTTCTTTGTATAAACTTTTTGTTGGAAAACGCCTTTTCAGTATTTCTGAAGATTAACAAGTTCAAAATAAAGTTAAACATTGATGTAATGATTGTGTTTGCACTATTACTTTTATAGGATTATCTTCCTCATTGACAACAGCACAATTAATAAATTTATATAAATATTTACAGAATATTCTTACACTTGTGATTACCAGCAGGGTTAGCTGCTTCAAAATATACAATCTACTGCTTTTTACAATGGGAGAAAATTAATATTGATCAGAATTAACTTCAAGTTATCATTTGTACAGCCCTCCAACACAGTTCAGATTTTTCATGTGGCCCCCTATAGAAATGAATTGCCCAGCCCTGTGTTATATGGAATTTCTTCTCCTGAAACATCCACCTTTATATCTTGGTGGTATCCTTTTCCTCAATTAAAATGCCTTCCATGTGCATGAAAATCTAAATGAAGGTACTTGTTTTGATGAGACAGTGACCTCTTGGCCCTCTGATACCTGCTGTACAGGAGCTCTGTGTTGTAGGACAGTCCTTCATAGTAGCGGATGTTAGACTAGGAGATAAATGGTGATGATGACATTTTTTTTTTTTTTTTTTGCAGACCCATACTGTTCTCCATCTTATTGGGGGTCTCCTCTGACCCACAAATAAAATAGGTGTCCACCAAAAACTGGAACATCTTTTCCTTTTTCATCATCTCGTTTTTATCCTTATGTTTGTAGTTTTTGGCTTTAACTCCAGTGTCTCCTTAGGGGGGTCCCTCGCACTGGGAGCTGTGTCTGGGGGCTGGGTGCTGGTGCCCCCTGGTGTTCAGCCTGTGACTCCTCCCAGAGTGGATGGCCCCAAAGATAGAGCTTCCTTAATCCTCACTGTCAGGACATGTCTCCCTATTGTCAGTAGTAATAGTGGGCAGGTGTGTGTGTGGGTGGGTGTATGTATGGTATGGAGGGTGGGAGGGAGGAGTTTTACTTGTAATTGTGTTCAAGTGTAAAGCACTTTGTGTTGCGTGTCTATGCATGAAAGGTGCTCTATAAATAAAGTTTGATTTGATTTAATTTTAAGTAGGCACAAACTTTTTCGACACCACTGTGCAGTTTTGCATCCATCATGTAAATAAGTGTCTTTGCAGGGATCACAGTGCTTCATATTATTCATTATTTCACAAAGTTTTAATTTGTTGAACTATAAGTTGGCTTGATTTAGTTATTGATTACAAATCAAACCAAGACTCACATCAATTAAAATCATAGTGTTAATGTTTGAATGGGTCCTGGGCCACTTTTTAATGGGAAAATTGAATAAACATGAATAATAGTCTGTTTTAACCTGAATGCATTTACAACAAACCTGAATAATGGTGCCATCTGGTGGTCACTTGCATACGGCACAAGTTGGATCTTTAAAAGTTGGGTCAACTGAGAAGATGACATATTGGAAGTAATACACAATCATTAAAAAATTCAAAGGTAAATGGTATATACATATTTATATATACATACAGCAATTTAAAAAGACCGAATATGGACGCACACAAGGCCTAAACAGAAAACCTCCACAACCAGCATCAGGCAGCAGATCATCAATTAACCCCCCTCCCCCTTTGAATTTGTGTAACTGTGTATCTCCACCTTTTGTCATGACTCACGAGCTGGAACATGACGAAGAATACTTACAATGACCGGAAAGTCTGGAGAAACATTCAGTCAACTAAGTCCACTGTAGATTTAGTCGACTAAAATGAGACTAAGACTAAAAGAACTCAGACGACTAAAAATATGACTCAAACTAAATCATGTTCTACCCAAAAGACAAAGACTAAATCTGAATTTGATGTCAAAATTAACACTGCATAAAACACAAGACCTTTTTTTTTTTTTTTTGAAAGAAAATGATCAGGTGAAGTGGGAAGTTGAGTCTGTGAAATATATGTATGTATAAACACTCCAACACAGTAGGTGGCAGAAAAGTACTTTAACAGGAGTGATAGGTGTCTTAAAACACATGATGAAGAAGGCAGTAGTAGAAGAAGGAGGAGGAGGAGGAGGAAAAATGGGAAGATGAGACTGTTTTGTATCAAAGTCCAGAGTCGAGCTGTTCGTGACACAGTCAGACCGTCTGGACCAACATGGAGGAACAAAAGAAGATTCTATGTGTGGGCCTAGTCTGCCTGGACATCATCAACGTGGTCAACAACTACCCTGAAGAAGATACTGATAGCAGGTTAGCTCACAAGCTAATGCTAATACAACCTAATGCTATTACTGACAGTAGGTTAGCTCCCAGGCTAATGCTAACTCGTGACTTTGTTGTCTTGACTCTGCAGAGACAACCCAACCTTATCTGTACAACACAGAGCCTTAAACATCAGGACCCCGTAGTAAATCTACTGTGGTGTATTAGGGTTAATTAATAAATAAATTCTGGATAACCACATTAATTGCAAAGCTAAACGTTTGGTTGGTAATCATTATACATAACACAGTCATTTTTATTTCCTTGTTTGATGTTTGAATGTGAGGACAGAGGTCGCTCTGCAGACTGACTGAGATCATAACAAATACTCTACTATATCCTATAATCACTATAATCAGTGCAACAACTTACCTAGGAATTAATCTTGTCTCCTCCACACCCAGCAGCACAGAGGTTAGATCTCTCTTGATGCTTATCACAAACTCAAGCTACATTTTTAGAAAGACTGTGACTTGTATGTCTCCACTGTTGCTGTGTGACGTCTTATGTTCAGAGATGATGGACATAAACTTGAATTAACAATAAGATCAATAAAGCTCGGGTAACATGATGGAAACATGATATTTGTCTTTTCATTGTTCTGTGAATGAAATCCCACTTCATTTATCTACTCTGGCACCTTTCTTCTTTCTGACTTTATTTCAGTCTCCAGCGTTTTCACTCTGACGTGATCTGTGTTTGAAATGTTTTTTTTATCGACCAATGATTCTGCAGGTGTTTGTCGCAGCGCTGGCAGCGAGGAGGAAATGCCTCAAACTCGTGTACAGTGCTGTCGCTGCTCGGAGCTTCCTGCGCCTTCATGGGTTCATTGTCTCCTGGTCCTGTGGCCAAGTGAGTACCAATCAATAAGTCCACCACATCAGTAACTCTGAAGCTGGTTACCAGAAAGTTGTTCTCTGTTCTGGAGCTAAGAGAACACGAAAAAAGTTTATTTTGGCCAAATTTATATTTCACAAGAAGCTCAAGTCCCAAACTCATGGGATGTCCTCATAGGTCCCTCCCACTGCAGCCCTAACCCTAAGTCGCACATGACACAACAGGCACTTTTTGGATATGAATATTGACCAGTTGTTGTTGACAATCAGCATCCACCCACACACAGTATGATCTCTACCCAGGAGAGATTAGGTTACACTGAATATCAGCATCTGGGAGCTCACAGTGCATTTAAACTCTCAGCATTACCCACAGCCACTTCCATTTTCTGACCAATCATAGAACAATAACCGGAAATCACACGAGAAAAAAAGTTCTGTCTGGTTGATGTGTCAAGAACAAGCTATAAGAACAAAATTATGTAATTTTCTCTCACTGTAACAACCTTAATGCACTGCTCACCAATTAGGAATAACATGTTATTAGTAGCGAGGAGATGGTAGTGTTCATATACACACATATATGCACAGTATATATGTACATATTCGTATATTAGTGCTGTCATACGATTCAAATGTTCAGTCAGATTAATCGGATTAAATCTCCTTCATGTTTAATCTCTATTGAATCGTTTTATCGTTGATGATGAACAAACTCCAGGAACAAGAGAATAAATCTGCACTGAACGAGTTCATTAAACACATTCAACAGTTTCAACAACTTTTTATGTTTTTTTTTTTTTTTTTCAGCCAAAATTTGTCCACATTGTGTCAACGTGTGTCCACATTAATGTGTCCCTGTTGCTACGGAGACAGACTAACTTGTTGACATTGTCCAACCAGAGGAGAGCTGACGCTTCTTATTGAGAACAGTCTCTCCCAGTGAACAGTGGCTGCAGGAGTGGACACATATTAGCAACAGCATTGGCAGCTTGTCTTTGTCCTGGTTTGTCTTGGTTTGTCTGTCCTCAAATGTCCCATGGAGAGGACCAACGTGCTGTTTAGCGTCTTCCATCTTTATGGGTTGGTTCTGCTGCCTGTCACTACCGGATCAGCTGGTGCTAACGCTAACGCTACTTGGACAAACTGAGACACGTTCACAGTCGTTCTGCTGCAGATGATTCACTGGGTTCAGATTATTAATCACATTAATCATGATTAATCATTTTGACAGCCCTAATATATAGATATAGATGTACATATATTTATTTATTTATTTATTTTTATCTCGGCATAACCACACAGTGGTCTACACAGTGTGGATTATTATTGATGCCAGTCTGTAGTCTGTACTGGAAATGTTACTGCATGAACTGTATGGACATATCGTAACTACCCTTGTACTCAGGTTATTTTTTTGGGGAGCTCTGGAGATGTAAACAGTTTCTGTCTGTAGTTTTATTTTGGAGGATTTTCAGAAGTTCTGCATCGATGTGTCTCTGCTAACTGAGCACGCTCAGTGTAACCTGCCCACCTCTGTGGTCATCAGCAACATCAGCACAGGAAGCCGCACCATCCTGCACATGAACAGGTGTGAACAGGTGTGTGTGTCTGTGTGTGTGTGTTACTAACTGAATCTGTTTCAGGAACATCGTCGTCATTGAACAGCTCTGGTCTTCGTGTCCCATCAGTCAGAAAAAGTTTTCTGCCTGAACTTGGTTTATTTTGCCCGGCACACTTATGTTTCCTGTCTGTGTCTCTGTTAGTTTCATCATGGCTGACTTCTCACAGCGTGAAATTGATGTCTCAGCAGTGGTTTGGCAGGTCGAAGGTCAAACTCCATGTGCATGTTGTGTGGTTTGTCCATCGAGTGGATCTCGAACCGTCGTTCTCTCTGATACGTAAGACGTCTGGCTGGTGACACAGTGTTAACTAAACACTTCTTTATCTAAAGGAGAGGCATTGACTTATCAATGGTAAAATCAGCCTAAGCAGTTTACATTTATTTGTGAATTGCATTGATATTGACCAGGATAAAGAGCAGCATCTACAACACAGATGAGACAGTCTCAGCGTCAGAGGAAGGGAACATCATAAATAAGATGCACAGTGTTAAAACCCTGTGAATCTGAGCTCAGAGCATCTGCTGCTACAGATAAAAACGACCTGGAAGTGTTTTGTGAACACTGTTTGACCTGCCTCAAGAAAGCATGAACACTTGATCCTGATCCTGAATCTGGTGAAATAACAGTTGGTCGCGTTATCCACTGCAGAGAGAGGCACTGAGGCCCAGATCCCACGTTTAAAGGAAGTCTCTAAGCCTGAAAGAAAGCTAGGGAACCAACGTTTACTGTGCCATCTGATGTGCGAAGACGATTCTGATACTACTTGAGTGTTTCTCAAGAGGTTTTCATCTATTCACCTGTAATGAGTGGTTTGTCAGGATAAAACACAAAGAAGATAGAAGACGAGAAGAAACTGTGCTCTACGTCCAGAAACATGGAGGTCCTGAACACAATGACAGCATTCAAAACTGATCATCCTCCAAAATATGACGTCACTTTAGTGTTTAGTTTGAAATCTGGAAGTTTTTCAAGGTTGGTTATTATTCTCAACTAACACTGAAATAGCCCCTTAATGTTCACAATTTCAGAAATCATCCATCCATCAATAATACATCTCTATATTGTTTTGTCTTCAGGAACCAAAGTAAAGTTATTTTAATTGCTACTGAGTAGTCAAACACTACAACCATTTCCTTTTATATACACTGCTCAAAAAATGGAAGACTTTTTAATCAGATCAGCTACTTTGTTAATGAAATGAACAACAGGTGACTAGAGACCCCCTGATGAGCTCCAGATGTTTTCAGAGTATTCCTTTAATTTTTTGAGCAGTGTATTTAAAGTCCTCCAGATCTTTTCTGGCCTTTTCTTTAGCCTCTGCAGTGGTTCTGGGTTAATTCATTGTCAGTGATTGATTTAATTTCTCTTTTGTGTGATGACCTATGAAATATTGTGTTGTGTCATCAGTCAGACACCTTGCAGATCTTGAGCACTGTTTCTGTTTTCATTTTTACAAAGTCCTGTTTGTCTTTCAATGAATCCTGCACAAATGTTATTTTTCTGGTGACTTTTTCGTATTTTAGACATTTGTCATCTGATTCTATAAGAAATAGTGTTAAGGATGATTGTTAATCAAATGATTGATAGTTAATTAGTGGTTGATAGTTCTACTGAGACACAAACCTCTGTCAGACACATTGAAGGAGAAACTCGTCCTCCCTCCATGAGTGAATCAAACACTCATTGGTCATGTCATGGTGATGTCAATGTCGTCAGATTTCCAACAGGAAATCGATAATAAATCCATAACAAACTACAGTGAGGAGGTCATGAGCCTCACAAGAATCAGTTTGACATGGAGGGATGGACATGTTTCTGGGTTCTTAACTTTTTCCTCTGAGCAACATAAACTCTGACTTAACTTCCTATCTGTCAGGAACCTTCCTGATGTCACGGCAGAGGATTTTGCCAAAGTTGACCTCCGTCAGTTCAAGTGGATTCATTGGGAGGTGGGTGAAGACCTAGAAACTACAACAACCAGAATAGTTTAAATAAACCTGAATAACAAATAATGCATCTTGATAAAATTATCTAAACATGACAAAGTTCAACACACTCACCTCAGTGTGATTAATCAGGTCAAACTAACCAGACAGGGTCAATCTGAATTTCACCTGTGGAATATTATTTACTTAAACGTTAAAGTCTTTTAGTATGCCAACACTGAGAGCACAATCATATTTTTGTTAATGTTATTATTATATTATTATCAGGCTCCTACTCAGAGGTTTGGACACAGATTCAGACTCAGGTTTCCGGCAAAAACAGAGTCCATTTATTCAGTCCAAAATCAAAAATAAAAAGGCAGGCAGGAAATCAAGGAGATCCCTGGAATCACACGGAATCTCTCTGGGGAAAAGCTGGACCGCTACATAGAATAATAAGACGATCTGGGATTGAGGGGAAGGGAAGCGAAGTTTATACACCTGGGGTCGGGGGAGACAATGAGACACAGGTGGAACACATTAGGGCAGGCAGTTCAATCACCAAGGTGGGAAACTTGACAGGAAGATGGAGATGAGGCTGGACTTCAAAATAAAACAGGAAGTGACAGAAACACAAGGACACACAACACTAACCACACAATTTTAATTAATCTACAGCTTTAAATCAAGGGGATGAACTTAAACATGTTTAGAATAAAATCTATATAAAATCTATATTTAAAATGTTTAGAAACTACAGGTCTTGTGTACACAATCCACTACTTTAAATCCACTACTTCAGTGTAATTGGAAAAACTGACATAATTCTAACAAAAGTAGAGTATCACAGACCATAAGGAGGTCCAGTGGATTATGCCTTTTGCCAGTCAAACCCTTTGGTGTTATCAGACAAACCAGTTATTGTTTGTTAATATATATATATATATATATATATATATATATATATATATATGTATATAAAATATAAATGTACGATCCATTTTTATTATTTTAGATCAAGTTGATAATCCCTTCCTTATACATCTCAACTCCTGAAGGGCCGAAATGCTGAGGAGCAGGTGAAGATGATCCAGCAAGTTGAGATGTTCAACAAGATGTTGCCACAGCAACAGCGAATCACTATCTCCGTGGAGATAGAGAAGACCCGAGAACCGCTCTATCAGCTGTTTCCATATGGTGATGTGGTACGAGTCTCTGTGATGTGTCTATGCTGAAATACGAGAACATGGAACTTGAAGAACACTTTCTGTTGTGTTTTTAAGGTCTTTGTCAGTAAAGACGTTGCTCGTCACTTTGGGTTCCATTCGGCTGAAGCCGCTCTGAAAGGACTCTACGGTCGAGTCAAACAGGGGTGAGTGGAGGTCAGAGGACAGCCGATTATTTATTGATGCTATTTATTAATTATTTATTAATTATTGTTGGACTCTCAGGGCTGTCCTGGTCTGTGCCTGGGCAGAAAAGGGAGCTGATGCTTTGGGTCCTGATGGTTTAATCGTTCATTCAGACGCATTTCCTCCTGAAACTATACTTGATACTCTTGGAGCTGGAGACACATTCAATGCTGCCGTCATCTACACGCTGTCCAAGGGTGAGACCACCAATAAGACATTTGTTGAACAATGAGACATTTTAAAGTCCATTGGAGACATTTATTGTTTATGTCAGTGAGAACTGAAATATCTCTTCTGAATATTTCTCTCCTGACATGAAGCTCTTGTGTGGGTGAGTTTTTCCAGGGCTACGTTCCCACTGGTCATCTGGATGTTTTGTATTTCTGTCTCAAGTTGTAGATCAACGTATAACCATAACTAAATAATTAGTAATAACACAGCAGATAAGTTTCATTTCAATTTTATTTTATCTATATAGCATCAATAACATCTCAAGACACTTTACAAAAACCGACCGGAAACCTCCAGATCAGCCTGAAGGCTTATTTGGAGGGACTCCAAGGCCAGCCGGGTGGAAACAGAGAAGAACAAGGGAAACTAGATAAACAAACTTCTGTCACAGATACAAACATGGATCTGAAGGAAACATGTAGAATCTAATAATATAATATATACAGTAGCTGATGATCTATGAGACAGTTTGAGAGTAGAAGAGGAATCATGGGCAGGTTGGTGAATAGTTCATCTAGGTAGGAGTGGACACCTGGAGGAGGACATGAAGACTGGGACAGATGCAGTTTATGGAGCTCCACAGGTCTGATACACAGACTCCAGACCATGAAGACTGGGCTGGTTGATGAGGCAGATGTAGCTTAGAACTCCACAGGTCAGATATTCAGAAAATAAATTGTAAGAAATTAGAGGACAGGAGTTGGTCTTTCATATATGATGGAGCTTGGCCTTTCAGGGCCTTGTATGTAAGGAGGAGGATTTTAAATTCATTTCTAGATTTTAAAGGAGCCAATGAAGAGAAGCTAATACTGGAGTAACATGATCTCTCTTGCTAATTCCTGTCAGTGCTCTTGCTGCAGTGTTTTGAATCAGTTGGAGGCTTTTTAAAGAGTATTTGGAGCCAGACAGTAACGAGTTACAATAATCCAGCCTGGAAGACACAAATGCATGAACTAGTTTTTCCGCATCACTCTGAGAAAGGATGCTCCCAATGTTGATGATATTACGAAGGTGAAAGAAAGCAGTCCTGGTTACCTGCTTTATGTGAGAATTAAAGGACATATCCTGGTCAAATATAACACCAAGGTTTTTCACAGTAGTACTGGAGGCCAAGGTACTGCCATCCAACAAAAGCAGGTGATTAGATAATGAATCTCTGACATGTTTAGAGCCAAATACAATTACTTCGGTTTTGTCTGAGTTTAAAAGTAGAAAATTACAGGTCATCCAGGCCTTTATGTCTTTAAGGCGCTTGGAGTTTAACCAGCGGATTAGTTTCATTTAGGTTCCTGGATAAATATAGTTGGGTATCATCTGCGTAGCAATGGAAGTTTATGCCATGCTTTCTAATAATATTGCCTAAGGGAAGCATGTATAATGTGAATAATATTGGTCCTAGCACAGAACCCTGAGGAACTCCATAGCTTACTTTGGTATATATAGAAGAGTTGTTGTTTACATGGACAAACTGGAATCTGTCTGACAGATATGATTCAAATCAGTCTAGTGCAGTTCCTGTAATCTTGATCACATTTTCAAGTCTCTGTAGTAGAATATTGTGATCAATAGTGTCAAATGCAGCACTGAGATCTAGCAGGACAAGTATAGAGACAAGTCCATCGTCTGAAGCCATGAGGAGATCATTGGTAACTTTAACCAGAGCTGTTTCTGTGCTATGATGAGCTCTAAAACCTGACTGAAACTATTCAAACAAACCATTCCTGTTTAAATGATCAACCAACTGATTGACAACAACCCTTTCCAAAACTTTAGAGATAAAAGGAAGATTGGAAATTGGCCTATAGTTGCTAAAACATCTGGGTCAAGAGTGGGTTTTTTAAGTAATGGTTTAATTACAGCAGTTTTAAAAGACTGGGGCACATATCCTGTTAATAGAGATAAGTTTATCTGATTTAATATGGAGGTATTAATTAATGGAAAAAACCTCCTTGAGCAACTTAGTCAGGATGGGGTCTAGAAGACCAGTTGATGGTTTAGATGCTGTAATAACTGAAGTGAGCTCAGGAAGATCAGCTTGTCCTTAAGTCCACATTGTCCCAAAGGAGATGAAATGATTAAATAAATAAATATATTTTTTTTATCTGTAGGTGGAAGTTTAAACGATGCTGTGAAGTTCGGCTGCAGAGTCGCTGGCAGGAAATGTGGTTTCCATGGTTACGATGGCATCAGAGACATGTTGACCGATGAGGAGCTGAAGATTTAAAATCTGATTTGTTTCAGTGGGTTCAGAGAACTGAGCTTACTGACACTGTTAAACCAATTACACAAATTAATAAACTGATAAATCTGATTAATTCATCTACATTAGATAGAGAATTAACTGATACATCACTGATATTAATGTGTGATTTATTATTAAATAATAGTTATCTTACAGATAATTAACTGTGAACAAGCTGCTAGTAAAATGTAAGTTTAAATTAAATGACTTATTCTTTGGTTGTTGTTTACCTGATGAACTTAAATCTGACCAATAAACAGCTAAAGTCAAACTTTTCTTTTTGTTGCATGAGTTGTTCCTTTGACACTTTTTGTTTTTTAATGTTTATCTATCTTGCCTGTGAATTGTGAACCATGGTCAGAGGAAGATTTAGGTATGGGCAACATGGGCAAACCCCCAGGGGTGAGGTGGGAGGGGTGGGACCGATACAGTGGACCTCTACAGTAGAGTACTATGTATTTGAGTGAGGGGCATTATCCACAAATAGAGGAAACATGGACCAGAGGAGAACCTTCCCAGGATCGGCCAACCCACCACAATGTCCCCAAGAGCTCAGAGGCCACTCATCCAAGAGTTCATAAAAGACGAACAACAACATCCAAAGACCTGCAGCCTCACTGGACTCAGTTAAGGTCAGAGTTCATGACTCCACCATCAGAAAGACACTGGACTAACATGGCCTCATGGCAGAGTACAGAACCACTGCTGAGCTACAAGAACAGAAAGACCAGAAAACATCTAGAGGACCCACAAGACTTTAGGACAATACTCTGTGGACTGACCAGACTAAAGCTGGACTCCATTCAACATGAGAGCAGCAGTAAAACCTGGAGCTGGTAGGGTGATGGTCTTCAAGACCTGGAAGACTTGCTGTGATAAATGGAACCATGAATTCTGCTCCTGAAGGAGAACATCCATCTATCTGTTGACCTCAAGGTGAAGAGGACTTGGACAATGATCCAGAACACACCAGCAACTCTACCTCTGAATGGATGGAGACAAATTACATGAAGACTGTGGAGTGGCCTAGTCAAAGTACAGAACTGAATTCTACTGAGATGCTGTGGCATGACGTCAAAAAGGAGGTGCATGCTGGAGAACCTGCCAGTGAGGCTGAATTACAACAACTCTGTAAAGACGAGTGGAACAAAACTCCTAGAACAGGAAACTTTCAACACCTTGTTGAAAGTATGACACCAAGAATTAAGGATGGGGGGTCCAACCTCTTACTAGCAAGTTACCTAATAAAGTGGCCGGTGAGTGTATATATATATATATATATATATATACACTACCAGTCAAAAGTTTGGACACAGTGTGTTTACATGCAAGTGAAAAAAAAAAAAAAAAAAAAAAACGAATTATTGCCTTGATCAGACTATAACAGGAGAATTTAAGTGCATGTAAACACGTTACTCCATTTAAAATCAGAGTTCTCATTATCTGATTCAATTGCCCAGATAATGAGATCGGATTCCGATTTTCTCCAGCATGTAAACAGTGAATCGCATTTTTCAATAGGATAATGTATCTGTGCATGCTCCACAACCGCTGCGCTGGAGTGCGACCCCGGAATAAAAACATCCAAGAAAGACGGTCGCAAAAGAAGAAGAAGGTAAATAGACCCGCTAGTAGAACTGTCTGAGGGATAGCGCCATCTATCTGCACTAGAAGTAGCGAGAATATTACGTACAAGATTAAAAAATGTACTATTATCCGTCTGGTTGTTGTTTAAATGTCGGTCCACCGCATGAACGACTCTAGTTTATTATATCACATAATAGATCAACCAGAAATCGGGCCGTATTAACGTGATATTAACCTGCTGAAAAGACACGTGTCGCCCCCTAGTGTGGAGGAGGAGAACAGTTATTAGATTTTCTCCGCTGCATGTAAACTGGGACAAGGACTGTAGTCAGGAAGTAGAGTTTAGAGCAAAGCTCCATTAAACTCTGCATGTAAACGCACTGAGTCAGCATGTTTACATTTACATTTACACGTTTACACTTTCTCATTGAATAGAATGAGAAGTCTGTTTCATAATGATAATATGAGGGCTGAGACAAAGCAGTTAAAGCCCAGCACATTATTTATACTTAAGATATGACACCATGAATGCTTTCTATGTTGTTTAAGTCCTGAGTTCATTAAGCTAACTAAGCTGGAGATGGAAACATTACAGACATACTTTATTTTTTGTGACATATTAAGGATTTACTGGATGTCCTAGTATCAGCCATTAGCCTGCGAGGTTGCATTGTTTTTGAAATATCATAAATTCTATATTTATATACTCTATTGGTACCTAGACCCATACAAATTCCACTTCCGTTGTTGCTGAAGTTTGCTCAGGGCACTGAACGGGCTAGAACTGCCTCTGACCAAGTTACCTGTATCACTAATGCCAGGTGCACACAAAGACGCTATTTTTCAAACCGGGCGTTTCCTGAACCATCTCAAAAAATGTTAGCGTCTAGGCGGAACCACTGGAAACCAGTTTTAGAAATGTGAGGTTTCAGGCTCTGAAAAATACCGACTCTTTTGAGACAGAAAGCCTAAATGATAAAATAATGTAACATTTACAGTGTAACCCGGCTTCGTGTAAATGGGGTCTGACTCTCTTTTATGGGTGGGTTAATGTTGGCAGTGGCAGTTATAACTTCTATCTCCAGAGATAGAAGTTTTAACTGCCACTGCCATTAACACAGATATTAACACAGATATTAACACAATGTACCTGTACAGGTAGAGATAGAAGTAGAGAGAAGTAGAAGTAGTGTCTCTACTTCTACCTCTACCTGTACCTCTATCTCTAGGATCAGTGTCAGTTAACATGTTTTCTGATTAAATGTGAGCTCCATGCTGAAATTATTTTCGTTTGAACTCGTCTGTCTAACATAGATGCAGAAAACACTGCATTGTCATTTTACTGAAGGATGGAGATAGCGGCGTCATCCCCATACAAGCAGACACAACGTCGCAGAGGCAGCACTACATGGGACAACTCCACATCATGGACATGAATTTATCTACATAATTTTTAGGTTCAGTGCTTTAATGTCATGCTCACAGAATTATAAGTAATAATAATCATCAGCACCGCCAGTTTACACTGTACACTGAATAAATATAAATATTTTATACAGGACTTTGGTAACTTGAGTATTTTAGGATTGACTCATCAGTGTACATCTGTCTTTACATACAGTGGATATAACTTATAATATCAATCCATTGTGTTTAAATCGTCACATAAAATTATTTATTGTGTTAGTGTCTTATATATTTAACATTCAGTTGGTGATGGTGGTGCTGGTGCTGTTAATGGTTGACTCTGTGTCTGTGTTTCCTGCCATCATTTCTCTCAGTCCTTTGCTGAAGTGAAGATTTGCTCCAATCACAATGAACCCCTGCAGAGAGAAACAACACAAGGTAGATGAAGCTGATGCACAGATTCAGGGTCAAACATCATCAGCACCTCACATCCTCAAACTGGTTAGTAACCAATGAGCAAACACACTTACGTTGTGATATTCAACTACCTCCTCGATGAAATCTATCCCATCAGCCAGAGGGATCCGAACTCCTCTCTTGGTCCAGTCTGAACACAGAACACATCACAGTGGCCTCACAATTTTGGTTTGTCTTTCATTGTGTTAATTTCAGAGTTGGTGAATCAGAGACTTACTGTTGATCAGAGGAACCACAGACATCTGCAGCATGGTCTTCAGAGGAGCCTGCAGAGGAATCAGCTACAGACAGAGGTTAGTCGATTGATGCTGTTCATAATATGAAGAAATCACTGAGGAAACATCATCACGACCTAGTTAGCGTTGCACCACTTATTCTAAAATGAAGACATTATACTTACTGCCAGAGACTCCAGGGCAGACTGGTTGGAGAAGATTTTAAACCTGAAACATGAAAAATGTCACAGTCTGACTATGACATCATCAACATCAAAATAAAGAGATACCAGACAGTTGTCGGTTTTATGTCCATGAGGCTGAGAATCAATACTTTGTTAAAGTCATATGAGGAAGTCAGACAGATCCTGATCCACGTTCACATCAACTCTGCATTAATATACAGAGACACTAAACCACAGGGAAGAGACTGAAAACAAACACAGAAACACTGTGGTTCACTGATGTATTCAGCCTCCTGTATGTAGTCGTTTATGCCATGAACCTGGACAACCACGTGTCATTCTCTGTCGATAATTATTAGTCATCTGTAACATTATCATTATTATTATATTCCACAGCACAGGGAACAAGGGCATCTTGGTTGTGTGTACATGGCATGATAGGCTACAGATGTTTTCAGATTAGAAGTGAACCCTGGAATAACGGATATTTTAAAAGGCTCTCATCACCAAGAACCAACACAGTCTGACCACTGGTCATCCATTAACCAGAATATCTTTTTCTATATTTCTCCTTTTGGGATCATTAGTGACGGAGGCTTTCAAAGGCAGACATCAAAGTTTTATAGAAAATGAATAAGGGTAAAACTCCTTTAAAACAGAGGTCTTTCATATATTTCAGTCTTTAATGTGCCTTGATAGTGCTCAAACAACATGGTCATGTGTTCACACCTGTAGGTAAGACCACTCAGGACCACCTGGTTTCAGGTTCGAGTTTAGAACCAGGAATAGGATTTCACAAAGATGTAAGTTAAATGTGTGTACCTGCGGAGGTCAGCATGAACCGCCAGACGTTTTCCTCTCATGGAAACTTTGGCATTAAACTTTGTTTCCTGCAGGAGAAGAAAAACACAATGATAATGTTTTTCCCTTAAACTGGTAAAAACTAAAGTCCAGTCTGGGATGCTGCTAGTTAAACTGGAATGAATTCATTGTGTCACTACAGCTGTTCAGTCCAGCACTAGATTCATGCTGCACACGGGTCTGAAAAGTGAAGCCACTGGTTAAACTCTGGTCATAAGCTGGTCTGGACTGGAGTGACAGGCTGTCCTCTGGTCCTCCTTTTATTCCCATGTAGTGCACGTACCATGGTCATGCTGCTCAGCTGGACCGGAGGCTGACCTGGAGGCAGCACCATCACTTTGACGATCGCTGTCATGACAACAGTCGCTCCTGACGTCTTGATGGATGTTTTGGGTGGTGAATTGACTGCGAGCTGCAGAGACACTGGAGCGTCCACCAGAGCCGGATTCTAGCCATGAGATCCAGGGAGAACATGAAGAATACCACATACTACCCAGTACTACTCAGTACTACTGAATACTACTCAGCACTACCCAGGATTACCCTATACTAACTAGTAGTACTCAATACTACCCAGTAATGCCCTGTACTACTTAATACTATTTGGTCCTACCCAGAATACTAGCCACCACTACACCTACAGTTTTATTTAGTACTATAGTAAAACAGTCTTCAATCACACACAAATGTCTCAGATACTTTAAAGTATATAAATTATTATTATTAGTAGTAGTAGTAGTATTATGAAATATAACCCGGAGACGCTACAGTGAACTGAATGGTGAAAACAAAACACACAGAAAGAACTGGAAGAAATTAAAGGGAAGCGTGTTTTAGTTCAGGCTGAGTTTGTCTCTTTTTGTCTCTGCGTTGTGTCCTCTCTGTCCTGGTCTCACCAGCATCATGATGGCTCCAAAGTACGTGGTTCTCAACAGCATCTCTAGATCTTTGGGCATCTGCAGGACACAAGACAGACAGTGAAGTTCAGACTGGATCAGTTTGGTCCAGGGACAACCTGTGGACATGTGGACATGTTGACATGTTGTGGACATGTTGGGAGTGGACCTTCTCGTTGGCGATGTCCATCTGAAAGATTCCTGCCGTGTAGTAGGAGAACATCCCGCTGTCAAAAAAGAACTCGGACAGAGCCAGATAAACCATGCGGTCGTACTCCCTGATGACCGGGTCCACGGCGTAGTTCACCAGCGGGGCGTCCTCGTGGGACAGGTCGAAGAACATCCCCTGGAGACAAAGACAAAGACACACCGTTGGTGTCATCCCATGTCACATCACATCAAGACATCTGTCTCAGTCTCACCCTGAAGTGCATGTCCAGACTCCGGGATGAAACCACTGGATCATCAATGAGGGAATAATCGATCCCGATGTACCCGTCCACTTCCGTCCTCACAGGAATCGTGTCCAACAATGAGTTAACATGGACCAGAGCAGCGTGATTCAGAGCGGGACAGATCTGAGACAGAGACACAGACAGAATCAGAGACAGGTGGGACAGAGACAGAGACAGACAGAGGGAGGGACAGGGACAGTGAGATAGAAACAGAGAGAGATGCATGGGATAGGGACAGAGACACAGACAGAGACAGGGACAGAGGCAGGGACAGAGGCAGGGACAGAGACAGAGACAGGTACCACACCTTTTGGTTGAGGAGGAAGCGCATCCCTGTCGTCAGAAATCTGGCCAGAAAGTCATAAACTCTCCTGAAAGACACGTGCCCACATGTTGGAAGTTATTTATTTTTCTTTATCTATCTATCTATCTATCTATCTATCTATACATCTATCTGTCTATCTATCTATCTATCTATCTATCTATCTATCTATCTATCTATCTATCTATCTATCTATCTATCTTTCTGGGGTCGAGGGTTTTATTTATTGAGTCTTACCCCAGCGTTCCACTGAACTTTGCCTTCATTTTGTTGATTTTAGCATCACAGGTGATGTTATTGATCTTCAGTCGTCCTTCATCATCTCTGATCAGGTTCAGAGCCGTGTTGATGTTTACTCCCTCAGCTGATGCGTTGATGTTTCCTGTGTCATAACTGAGAAACAACAACATCAACACTGTGAGCCAAGAGCAGCATCAGCTTCACATTAGATCCTTCACCAGCCCAGACACTTTGCTGATGAAACTGTCCTTTATCATGTTACTGAGACATGAGAATCAGTCTGAGGGTCAACAGTGAACCCTAACCCTCTAACACAGTGACATGTGAACAGCCAGATTATCTCAGGAGATTAAGAGCCAAAATGTTTAGATCCACGGAAACAGTCATGAGAGTTTCCCTTTTATAGCTAACACCTTCATCATCATCAATAGAGACCTTCGTCTTCATCATCATTATCAACACCAACACATCAACAACCGCTCATAGACTCCATCTGTGGTCATTGTGTCATCAAACTGCCTATGCCCCCCCCCAAGCAGTTACAGAAAGTGAATGAATGAATGCTACTTAAACCCGGAGAACTTACAAGAACCAGTAGAGGATCTGTCGCTCGAAACTCAGTGAGATCGACGAGTTCTGGACATCGAACAACAAACCGACTTCAGGGATGAACCGCAGGTCAGCATGAGTCAAATTCAACTCTTTTATCTTCACACTGAGGAGACAGCAGGAAGCCAGAGGGACCGTGTTAATGCAGCTGGGGAGTGTTCATGGATGACGTTACTAATGTCAGTCATACTCAGTGATGGTGTATTGGAAGCGTCCTTCTTTGCCGGTCATCTCTGGCATACTTATGTTACTGAGCTCCTCTTCAACAAACTTCTGAGTCTCAAACTTCACTGAAAACACAAAAACACACAATAACCAGTCTTTGTCCTGAAACTAAAAACAAACACCAAACCCTAACCCTAACCTCCACCTTATTAAACTATACTGTATGTATGAGTATCAGTCAGATGACAATCATCCCATAATACTACAGTCTGACTTATTTAGAGAACATGAGTCCTGTAGAGACTCAGAGAAAACCCTTGAATTTGTTTTAAATGTAATTTTATGTTTGTTAATTAAATATTTAGTTTAATTTAAATGGACTCTTCTGTCCTCCAGCGTCAAAGCATTTTTATTGTGGGCATTGTTAATAGCTACATGCACAGACTTACACATCTCCAGTCCTTTGTCAGTGATACGTATTTTACAACCAGCAGGTTCAGCAGCGGCCATGATAGAGGGCAACGAAGAGAGGAAGAAGAAGAAGGAGAACAGACAGGAAGTCATCCTGATCCACAACATGTCCGTCTGAAAGGAGAAAAACTTATTAAAATCATCTGACTGATTAAAGATGAAACTGATCTCAAGAAATGATTCAGCTCAGACAGTTTTGGAACGTGATGTCTTTGTCATGTGTTGGTAGATAATGTTTAGAGTCCATGTGTCCAGGAGTGTTTCCATCAACGTGATGAGAATCGGGTCCTGGTTTAGTTTCTATGAATCAGGGATTTGTCTCATGTTTGTGTTGAAGTGTGTGATGACAACAGATGAAAGGAGCTTTGTGAGGAGCTTAGAAAAAGAGTTGTTGTTGCTCATCAGGCTGGAAAAGGTTCCACAACCATCTCTAAAGAGTCTGGAAGCCACAAATCTGGACCAGGACGACTTGTTATTATTGATGGAGAAACTGGGTCATGGAGGAAGACAAGAAGCCCAAGAACACCAGTGGTTCTCCAGAAGAACCAGATGAATGTTTAGGAACAAGTCAAAGTCCTGACCTTCATCCAGTAGAAATGTTGGAGCATCAGCTGATGAGAGGAAACCACCAACATCTCACAACTCAGCTGGTTCTGATCTGGGATCAGATTAGACCCTGATCAGCTGTTACAGGAACATTTAGTCTGAAGGACTCACAGACTCACACACTGGACACAAGGACTCAACAACATGATCAACACTGGTCACAAGATAATAAAGTAAATAATTATAATATTTATGTTTCATTTTTATGATTGGTGCTCGCTTTGTCTACTTTCAGGACTAATGTTTTGAGTCGTTTTTATGCAGAACTAGAAACTCAGAAATACTTTAAAGCAGAACTGTATATAATAAACATCAATGTTGCTCCAACTCAAATCTGATGATTGAGTTGAGTTGAGTTGAGTTAAAGCATCTGTTTCCTCAACTCTTTTCTATTTGTGACATCTGACACTGTCCACAAACAAACTGTCCTCTGGTGTGAGCGGGATGTCAGAGGTCAACCCTCGGATGGACACATCCGAGGGTTGTTGTTCGTCCACAGCGTCCAGCTGAACACATTCTTCCACATAAACACTGTTCAGCTTGAACTGCAGTAACCCCGACGCAGGAAACCTTCCACAAACCAGTTGAGTTTTCAGGACCATGAGCTGCAGCCTCCTCTCAGCTTCCACCTCATAACTCATGTTATTTAAAGGCTGAACCACTCTAATGAGAGCTTGACCCGCTGCGGTCCATGTAAAGCTCAGTTCTACAGCTGTCTCTAGGGTTAGGATTAAGGATCCCACTGAGACACTGGGTGTTAGCGGCGTCCTCTGACCACATCTAAAATCTCTTCCATTTAGTCAGTGACAGCATCTGTCTGTCTTTGGCTGTTTTCTCAGCCCCTTGTCATCGTTACGATCACATCTCATCTCAAAGAAACATCAGTATTAGCAGCCCATTTACTAGAAATTAAAAGTGTCACACGACAGAATGTTCATCATCTGCAGCTTCAAACCGTCTCTAGCCCGTCCAGACAAACCCTCTAATTACAGCTGCTGCTCCACATCTGGACCGAGGCTTTAATTAAAGGCTTTAGAGCCAGGACTCATCCATTCATTCAGTCCTTCATATAACACACAGCTTCTCTCAGTTTACACCAACTTCTCTTTCATGTGAACAAATCAAAAGTCGGATAAACACAAGGGAAACAGGAAGAGACGTAGCCTGACACTGAACCTTTTAGATGTCTCAGTATTTCAGAATAAATTACGTCTCCAGCTGTTACCACCTTCCTTCAGGTTCATGATAAAGAGGTCGATGAACGCGTCAGATTTAAAATGATTCAGGTCAGATCCTGGAAAATTAAAATCTCTAATAAACCACATGTTTTCTACTCACCTGTCCATGATCTCTCTCTGTCTCTGTCTGTCTCTGTCTGTCTGTCTCTGTCTGTCTCTGTCTCTGTCCTCTTTGTCTGTCTCTGCTTGTCTCTGTCCTCTCTCTGTCTGTCCTCTCCCTGTCTCTGCCTGTTTCTGTCCTCTCCCTGTCTCTGTCTGTCTCTGTCTCTGTGTCTTCTCTGTCTGTCTCTGTTCTCTTTGTCTGTCTCTGCTTGTCTCTGTCCTCTCTCTGTCTGTCCTCTCCCTGTCTCTGCCTGTTTCTGTCCTCTCCCTGTCTCTGTCTGTCTCTGTCTCTGTGTCTTCTCTGTCTGTCTCTGTTCTCTTTGTCTGTCTCTGCTTGTCTCTGTCCTCTCTCTGTCTGTCCTCTCCCTGTCTCTGCCTGTTTCTGTCCTCTCCCTGTCTCTGTCTGTCTCTGTCTCTGTGTCTTCTCTGTCTGTCTCTGTTCTCTTTGTCTGTCTCTTTTTGTCTCTGTCCTCTCTCTGTCTGTCCTCTCCCTGTCTCTGCCTGTTTCCGTCCTCTCCCTGTCTTTGTCTGTCTCTGTCTCTGTGTCTTCTCTGTCTGTCTCTGTTCTCTTTGTCTGTCTCTGCTTGTCTCTGTCCTCTCTCTGTCTGCTTGTCTCTGTCTCTCTCTGTCTCTGTCTGCCTGTCTCTGTCTGTCTCTGTCTCTGCCCCCTCTGTCTGTCTGTCTCTGTCTGTCTCTGCTTGTCTCTGTCCTCTCTCTGTCCCTGTCTGTCTCTCCGTCTCTGTCTCTGTCTCTTCTCTGTCTGTCTCTGTCCTCTCTCTGTCTGCCTGTCTCTGTCTGTCTCTGTCTCTGCCCCCTCTGTCTCTCTGTCCCTGTCTGTCTCTCCGTCTCTGTCTCTGTCCTCTCTGTCTGTCTCTGCTTGTCGCTGTCCTCTCTCTGTCTGTCTCTGTCCTCGTCTCTGTCTCTGTCTGTCTCTCCGTCTCTGTCTGTCCTCCCTGTCTGTCTCGCTGAGTGCTTTCAGTAACCACTGACCTTTCCTCTGAATGTGTCGATGATGAAACTCACAGACTTTTGACTGAAGGACGAGTTTCTTTTCTTCTTCACTTGTTGGTTTCTGTCCTCTGTCTTCTGTCCTCTGTCCCCTTGTCCTCTCTACTCTCTCTCTCTCCCTGTCAAGACTTTTATCCCGTGGGACTGACTCCTCCTCCTCATTTTTCTCCTCCTCCATTGGGGGAGACACAGATTCCACTCTGTCCTGTCAGTGTTTCAGTTGCAGAACATTTAAGTGTTTATTAGAGACATGGACAGATGGACAGATGGACAGATGATGACAGTATTGTGTCCTTTAGTCCATCCTGTTTCCTGTCCTCCAGGTCAGTGTGCCTAAAACTCAAGTCTTTCCAGGAAACTCAAGGTTTTCCAGGATGTTCCAGATGTTTTCTGTCATAAAACAGAACAGAACCCCCCCCCCCCCCCCCCCCCACCACACACCACACACACACACACACACACACACACACACACACACAGTATATTTAGGTCAAATAATATTTCTTTTTTCTTTCAGGCCGGTTAGTGGCGCTGTTTCACATCCGCCTCAACACCGACAAAGAAGAAACGAACCGGAAACAAATTGCTGTTACATCCGGGTTCTGTCAACACGTGTGAGTGTTTATCTGGACCTGGACTTTCAGCTGGACCTGGACCTGGACCTGGACCTGGACTAGACACACTTATAGTTCGCCATGTTGGAGCAGCTGGGTCTGATCGGAACCATCCGGGACGAGGACCAAAGTCCGGACGAACCCGACTCCGAGTCCGACCAAGAGGTGAGTCTCCGGGCACCGAACCAGGGTCCAGCTGGAAAACAGCGAATTATTCGTTATTACTTATCAATAATGTTTTTAACGTTGATTAAACTAGTGTGACGGTAAATATTCATTTATAATTTCACGTACCTTCACCCACTCATGTCTCATTCATAATAACGACATTGATTCATTAAACTACAAGCAAGACACAAGACAACGAGAATTAAACAAACGTTTAGTTTTTATTGTCTTCCCGTTGACCACGCACCGTTTATCCTTCTGGGTGATAATTTATAAAGCCTTAAATATAATGAATTATCTAATTCTATAATGAAGCCAACTTCTGCTCAGCTAATTCTAATCTCTTGTTTATTTTATGGTCAATTCTTTGTAGAATCAAGTGATTTATAAAAACAGACGAGTCACAGGTTAAACGTCCACTCAGTCACAGATTTGGGACTTTTATTTCATGTTTATCCCATTTCATCTTCAGGACCACTTAATCAATTCTCACTGGGGTCGTGGGGGTCGCTGGACTCTGTCCCACCTGGACAGGTCTCCAGCCTATCGCAGGACTAATAACTGGGGTTTTATTATTTTATCTTCAGCTTTATATACATCCACAAATATACTGATCAGACTGGAATCCCTGTTGTCTGTTTGACTTCCTGGTTGAAGTAGATCTGACCTGGAAGTACCTGAACATATCCTCTCTTCTCAGATTCAGGCCTGTTCTTACCTGTTTTTACCTGTTCTTACCTGCTTGCATGTTGTTACCTGTTGTCGTGGTCCAGGAGCAGCCGATCGTCCTGAACAGGAAGAAGAAGAAGTTTGGGGGTCGTGGGTCGAGAGACTTTAACGGTGACTTTGAGTTTGGAGAGCGAGACGTGGATCATGATGACAGCTGGGTGATGGCAGACGTCATGAAACAGCTCAAAAACAAGGTAGAACCTCCTAAAACCCGTCTGAAGCAGGACCTCTTTTTATTTCACTGAATCTTCATTTGATTTTCGATCAAATAATAATAAACAAAGTGACTCTGGCAAACAGACAGAGGTTCTTCTTCAACATCTACGACCTTCTCGTTTATTGCTGTAGTCAGAGTAAAGGAGAAGCAGCCTGAGTTCTCTCAGACAAACCACCTCAACTCAGCTTAGTAACAGTCACATCCAGGAAACATCACGTCTGTCGTCTCAAACATTTACCTTCTGCAGCAGGAGGTTTTAGGCTTCAGTGTTTCTCTAGTGGAGAAATGAACGATAACTGTGTTTGTGTTTACAGAGAACAGCGACAACTCTGGACCAGAAAATAGAGAAAATCAGGAAGAAGAGGAAGGCTGAGGTAAGTCCATGGTTCTGCTTCCTTCCCGGTCTGGTTCTGTGGTTGGTTCTGATTCCTGTGGCTTGGTTCTGATTCCTGTGGCCTGGTTCTGTGGTTGGTTCTGATTCCTGTGGCCTGGTTCTGATCTGCAGGAGAAGTCGTCTTGTGATGCTGGTGAAGGTTCCTCAGTGAAGAACCAGGAGGAGGACGATGTGAAGCCCTCTGTAGGAGAGACTGATGGAGATGATAAAGATGATGATGATGATGATGATGATGATGATGATGAGTTTGGTTCGAGTGATGAAGAGATTCTGACCAAATCAGGTGGGTCCAGTGTTTCCTTTTGAATTAGGGGAAGCAGCTGTGGTTTAAGAAGCTGGTGATAAAGTAGAAATAAAACTGAACGTCCTGTTTCCTGTCAGACACTCTGAGAGAAAAGGAACGTCGGGGGAGGAAGAGGAAGGCCGAGGAGGAGGTGAGGAAGAGGAAGCGGTGACGTGGTGTGCTCGTGCATTGGTTACCGTGGTAACAGCTGTGTTTGTGTTTAGGCTCCAGAGTCATTCTATGAAGACGCGTCTCAGTACGATGATCAGCTGACGTTTGATGACATGAATTTGTCCAGACCCATCCTGAAGGTAAAGTACAAACATGCATGTTCTGAGCTGGGATGACATGGCTACAGAACGGCCCAGCGCTTCAGCTCTGGTACCACCTCGAACACGACTGTTCTCTTGGTTGACATTTGTTGTTATGAAGACACCATCCAGGTCCGAATCAGTCAGACATCAGTCCAGTTCTCTAGTCTAGCTACTGGCAGACCTGCTCCAGCTCTGGCCAGACTGGACCTGGCCAAACTGGACCTGTCCAGCTGCTGTTCGCCAGGTGACTGTTGTGTTGGTGTGTCCCTGCAGGCCGTCACCGCTCTGGGCTTCAAGCAGCCGACCCCGATCCAGAAGGCCTGTGTTCCCGTGGGTCTGCTGGGCCGAGACCTGTGCGCCTGTGCCGCTACTGGGACAGGTAACGCCACCACACTGGGACTAACTGGGACCAGTTCACGGTACTGGGACCAGATTAACTAATGAGATGAATACCTCTTCTCAGGGAAGACGGCCGCCTTCATGTTACCTGTGTTGGAGCGCTTGGTTTATAAGCCCAGGACGTCCCAGGTGACCCGAGTCTTGGTTCTGGTTCCCACCAGAGAGCTGGGAATCCAGGTCCACTCTGTGGCCCGTCAGCTGGCCCAGTTCACCTCCATCACAACCTGCCTGGCCGTTGGTACGACTGGTTACCATTATTAGTCGACCATTATCAACTCTGTGACTGTGTCCTGGTCTCTGATCACCTGCTCTGGTCTCCGTCCTGTCTCCAGGTGGGTTGGACCTGAAGTCTCAGGAAGCAGCGTTGAGGGCGGGGCCTGATGTTCTGATCGCTACACCTGGTCGGCTCATCGATCACCTTCACAACACGCCGAGCTTTGAGCTGAGCCACATCGAGATCCTGATTCTGGACGAAGCTGACAGGTAAAGCCGACACCTGTGGAGGACGACCTGTTTGTCCTGTCGTCCAGCGCTCACCTGTGTGGTTCTACCTGGTTCTTTCAGGATGTTGGACGAGTACTTTGAGGAACAGATGAAGGAGATCATCAGGTTATGTTCCTACAACCGACAGACCATGCTGTTTTCTGCCACCATGACAGAGGAGGTATGCACCTGTGTGACTGGTCTAAAGGTGTCATGTGACCTGTGTCACGTGACCGGTCTAAAGGTGTCATGTGACCTGTTTCCAGGTGAAGGACCTGGCAGCTGTTTCCCTGAAGCAGCCAATCAGGATCTTCGTCAACAGCAACACTGACGTGGCCCCGTTCCTTCGTCAGGAGTTTGTTCGGATCCGACCTCACAGAGAAGGAGACAGAGAGGCAGTGGTAGCTGGTACGGACTAATGGTTCTGTAGAACCACTGCAGGTTCCACGATGGTTCTTTAACGTTCTACTAATACTGTTGTTGTTCTACTGCCAACTGTCCTCAGCTCTGCTGACTCGGACCTTCCAAGACCACGTGATGTGTTTCACTCAGACGAGGAAACAGGCCCATAGACTCCACATCCTGTTGGGACTGATGGGGCTGAAGGTCGGAGAACTGCACGGAGAACTGAGCCAGAACCAGCGACTGGAGAACCTCAGGTACTTAGATAGAACCAGAGACTGGAGAACCTCAGGTATTCGCATAGAACCTAACGTTCTTTATTTGTCCCCCAGACGTTTTAAAGACGATCAGATTGACATCTTGGTGGCAACAGACGTAGCAGCAAGAGGTTTGGACATCGATGGAGTGAAAACGGTTAGTCTGTCCCCTGTAGGGACGTCCCACTAAATGTCCTGGAGTCTGTCCCCTGTAGGGACGTCCCACTAAATGTCCTGGAGTCTGTCCCCTGTAGTGACGTCCCACTAAATGGCCTGGAGTCTATCCCCTGTAGGGACGTCTCTTTAAATGTCCAGGAGTTGTAGTTTGTTACTGTGCTACCTACGGGTGGAGTTACCATGGTAACCAGAGTGTCTTCTGTCTCCCAGGTGATAAACTTCACTATGCCGTCCACCATCAAACATTACGTCCATCGAGTGGGACGGACAGCAAGAGCTGGACGTTGGGGACGTTCAGTGTCTCTGGTGGGAGAGTCTGAGAGGAAGATGCTGAAGGAGGTGGTGAAGACGGCTAAGGACAGCGTGAAGGCTCGAGTCATTCCCCCAGGTAAGGACACCTTAGAGACATACAGGGGACGTATTGGAGACATCCAGGTGGACACTGTTTCTCTTTTGTCCAGATGTGGTCCTGAAGTTCAGGGATTTGGTCTCAAAACTGGAGAAAGATGTTGAAGCTGTGATGAAGTTGGAGAGAGAAGAGAGAGAGCTGGCAGCATCCGAGGCCAAGGTACACAACATCTACTACACAACTACACAACATCTGCTAAACAACTACTGCTACACAACGTTGGCTACACAACAAATACACAACATCTACTACACAACGTCGGCTACACAACATCTACTACACAACTACACAACATCTGCTACACAACTACTGCTACACAACGTTGGCTACACAACATCTACTACACAACTACACAACATCTGCTACACAACGTCGGCTACACAACGTCGGCTACACAACAACTACACAACATCTACTACACAACTACACAACGTCTACTACACAACGTCTACTACACAACGTCTGCTACACAACGTCTGCTACACAACTACTGCTACACAACATCTACTACACAACTACACAACGTCTACTACACAACGTCTGCTACACAACTACTGCTACACAACTACTGCTACACAACTACTGCTACACAACATCTACTACACAACTACTGCTACACAACATCTGCTACACAACATTTACTACACAACATCTGCTACACAACATTTACTACACAACATCTGCTACACAACATCTGCTACACAACATCTGCTACACAACATCTACTACACAACTACTGCTACACAACTACACAACATCTGCTACACAACTACTGCTACACAACATCTACTACACAACACAACACCTGTCCTTCAGAATGGGTGCTGTTGGTTGCTAGGCGTCCATCTGGTTGCCAGGCGTCCATTTGGTTGCCAGGCGTCCATCTGGTTGCCAGGCGTCCATCTGGTTGCCAGGCGTCCAGGGACAGTGAGAAATAACCACTGACTGTTGGTGATTGACCGATCAGAGTCGAGCCACGTTGTACACGTTGTGTAGTTACCAACAACCAGAAGCCACTGAGGCTGAACTTTGTCGCTTCGTTAAATGACGTCAGTGTGTTGACCCAGCAGAACCGGCCCCAGGTGCACGGGTGAGTTCCCAGAACGGGAGTTTGGGAACATCACTGCTACAAGAAAAAAAAACGCCCAAAACAAACACAGCAAATAACTCAGATCATCTTTGTGGTGAAACCGAGGCACATGGAGCATGATTTTCTGTATTGTTACACCCCTATTAAATAGTACTTGTGTTGTGGTGGTGTTTAAAATTGGAGAACAGTTGTTGTACTATAGTACACTGTAGTATTATTGAGCTGTTACTAGTACTGGGATATATATAGTGTATATAATATATAAACAATATATACTACGATCTTTACCAACAAATGTCATGTAGTTATTAATTGTTAAGTTAATGTGTTTAGATTTTTAGACTACCGTCTATTTACTGTGTGTGTGTGTGTGTGTGTGTAGTTGAGTGTTGCTCAGAAGCGTCTCAATGGATCTGCAGCATCGACTGAATCACAGAGAGTTTGGTTTCAGACTGAGAAAGAAAGGAAACAGAGTCGCAGTGAGTTCCACGTCATTCACATTATGTCATTAACTCTGTTGCTGCTGCCATGATTAACTGCTGCTTGTTGTGTTGAAGTGTCGAAGGCTCTGCAGGAGTTTGATCTCGCTCTGAGGACCAAGAAGAAGAGAGAAAAGTTCCTGAAGGATGGCAGAAAGAAGGAGATGACGGTAAAAACCACTCAGTCAATAATGGATCACCTTGATCAGTTTAAAGGTCCTGGGAACTATATCAGAAACAACACTAAAGTCAAACATGAAAAAGCTCCTAAAATCAAAGATTTACGCATTTTTGTACAGTTCTACGTTGCACAGTTGGTTGGATCTGCTCAGACAGTGAAGCGTCTGTGAAGATCGTATTTTATCCAAAAAGAGTTTAAGAACTTGTGGAGTTTTCCCCCCAGTCCTTTGGAACTGAAGAAGCTACTCAGATGAAACGTCTTCAAGAAACTCGACAAGTCCAGTTCAGTTTCTTAAACACTTTTTGGTGAAACATCTCTGTATTTTTAGGGATACAGATTTAGTTGAAAACTGACTTTGAGGGAAAACTGACCCTCATGCTGCTATCCAGCTCTTCAGGGCTGTTCTGTATTTCGGGGGCTAGAGCTAGGGTTAGGGTCAGGGTTAGGGTTAGGTCTAGATCCAGGGTTGTGTTGGGTTAGGGCTAGATCCAGGGTTGGGGGTGGTAGGGTTAAGGCCCAGGGTTGTGTTGGGTTTGGGTTAGGGTCAGCCAACTCTCTGACATCAGCCCCCAAGCTAAAACAAGGTTTCTTTGCTTGCTAAGGTTTGTGTTATTCATTGTCGCTAAGAGCCAGACTCCAGTTATCAAATGCTGTTTACTTGAGTGAGTGCTTGTTTTCGTCTTTAATGGATTTCCTGACCTCCTCTCCTGTGATGTGGTCTAGTCTGAGGAGCGCACTCAGTTTGAGATCTTGAAGGCTCAGATGTTTGCTGAGCGGGCGGCCAAGAGAGAGAGACGACCAAAGAGAGCGAGAGCGATGCCTGAAGACGAGACGCCGGCTCCAGGTAAAACTCAAACTAATGTTGAGCAAGACAAACCCTCTGAGATGTTTCTAAACCAAACCGTCTCTGCAGCAGCCAATCAGAAAGGAGGAAAAGGAGGCAGGAAGTCGGTGTTCGATAAAGAGTTGACCAACACAAGCAGCAAGGCTCTGAAACACTACCGAGCCGGGTGAGACACTGTCCATCTGTCCTCACACCTGTCTGCCCATCCCAGGATACCTGTCTCACTGTCTGTCTCCTTATAGGCCGTCCTTTGCAGACAGGAAACGTCTGGGGTTGGACAGGAAGCGTCCAGGTGGAAACAGGTGAGTCTGTCCGTCGTCTTCATCTCAGTGAAGTTTATTTTGGTCATTGACATTCTGCTTTGTCCCTCAGGTTCAAGAGGAAGTGAAGCAGAGACGGACGCAGATGTTTATTTTCTCATTATTTCTGTTAGTTTGACATGTTTGAAATAAAGTTGTAGTCTGTATTAAAAAAAACTGATGTCCTCATAAATTAGACCAGTTACACAATTTTATCCTGTGATAATTAATAGTGGCTTTTAATTAATAATAATCAGTGTTTTGTACAAGACAACACGTTTAAAAGACATGAAACTATTTCATCTGAACTTTGTCAGCTGTTTAAAATTAAATCAGAACCAGTGAAGGAACGTACAGAACACAGTTGTGTCCATGTAAACAATGAAGTTTATTCAAGACATAAAACAAACTGCCCCTGTGAATTAATAAATATCCTTGTTATATGTTACAGCATTCCTCTAATTGAGTTTGTAATGAGCTTTTACAGAAGAATTAGAAAACAAACAGATGATGATGTCATATATACACAGTAATGTTTTAAGGAGTGATGATGTAAACAAGGTGTTTCTGTTTGTTGTTGTCCACGTCCGTCCGAGTCGCAGCTAGTCAGCTGTTTATCAGATTAAACCACGTCACTGGTGTAAGATAGCACCTGTTAATACTTTCACTTCTGGCCCTTTATGATCTTCTCCAACAGTTTCATTACCATTTAATCCAGAGTGCTGTGCTAAATGCTAAGCTAACTGATGATGTCACTACAGTGAGTCAATGAAAACCACGAGTATTCTTCGTCTTGCTGCCCTCAGCTGAATCTAGTAAGACGTTTGGTTTTAGATTCAACTTGAGTGACAAGGGTTTTCCTGTGATTAAAGGCTCTTAATTAGTACTATTCATAATTAATACAATCAGACATCACAGATCTGCACAAAGTTGACTCATTTTTGGTGAGCAGCAGGTTTTGTGTTCAAATAAATGTTTGTCTTATCCTGACCCGTCCCAGGAAACGTTGGTGAAGCGTCTCTCACTTCGTTCTGCGGAGGTCGATGATAAAACCGAGAGACAGTTCAACCACAACACAAATGACAGAAATGTTTGAAAGCATGTATAAATATTAGAAATCAGATTAATAGTTACTGATTGATGCGACCACAAAGGGCCGACCAATTCGCGCAGACCTGGGTTTTCAGGAGGGAGGTCTTAAACAGACCGGACCTAAAAATAATGCATTCAGGGGATGAAGTGACAGAAAGGAGCAACCAATCAGCTGTGGACCGATGAGGCTGAGGACAAACATTTGCTGAACACGTTCAACATTCACATTAATCAGACACCGGCTGCTGAGTGCCGTCAGTTCCCATGATGCTTCACTGTGAACCTCTAGCTGGTATATAAAGTTTCTGAGTCACCTGCCTACTTGGTTCCGGTCCAGGCCTGGTCTGAGTGAGGTGAAGGGGCACAAAGCTCGGAGTCCGAGTCCGACTCCCCCTCAGCGATGTATGGTCGGACGGTGGCGCAGCGGGTGGAGGAGTAGAAGCTGTTGTTGAGGAAATCCAGGTTCTCTCTGGACTGAGAGATGGAGAATCCGCTGAAGGAGCGCTCCAGCTCCTCATGGTCGACCGACGGGATCGAGATGGAGGTGTCACTGTCAGGCTTCACCTCTTCCCCTCCTCCCCCAGTCTCACTGGATCCTCCGTCTCCTGCACCTCCTGCCCCTCCTCCTCTCTCCGGGCGCTCTCCGGTACTGTGTCGGTTTGATCGGTTTCCACCATGTCTCTCTCCAGGCGGAGGGGGCGGGAGTCGAACCAGTGATCCATCGCCTATGGGGCTTGGAGTGTTACCATGGCTACGCTGTGGATGAGGCGGGGCATGCTGGTGTAGCTGGGAGCTGATAGGCTGCCAGGAGGTGGAGGGTGGGCAGGTAGGGGCATTGCAGCTCTTGTGTCCTGTAGAACTGCTCGATCGGACCATCTTGGTCACGGACCGGGTCTTGTCTATGTGGTCGCCAGGCAGCACCCTGCAGCAGGAGTAGACCAGGAGTAGAAGTAAGCCAGGAGTAAACAAGCAGTAAACCAGGAATAACTAAGAGACACTAACTGCAAGATTTTGGAGATGGACTGGCTCTTTTCCAGGTGATCCACTGGACTGTGGTAAGGTGGTGCTGGGTCCGGTTCCTTGGATCCAAAGTAGGCGTCAGTCTCAGCCTGAGGGATTCCCATTCTTTGGATGTAGATGTTTACCAGAAAGTCCAACTTCCTCTCCATGGACAGAACCTGAGGGACAAGACCGGCAGTCAATGCATCAAATTCAAGACAGAACAGCAGGTTTGACAGTGTGGTTGCTATTGGTTACCTGCTTCTCCACCTTCCCCAGCCGCCCCATCATGCTCGGGTCCTCAGGTAGCTCCTCACTGGCTGCTTTGGGACGGTCCTTGTCAGCAACGGGAGTTCCTCTTCCAACTATTTGATCCACCCTGACAATCAGGATCAAGAGTTAGAGTTAGACCTGACAATCAGGACCAAGGGACCCAGAGTCCTCACCCAGACCTCACCTGGCCTGATGCCAATCATACTAAGAGAGTTATGAGGTGCTGCTGTCGTGAGCCTAAAGATTTTGGGCTGAGGTATTACCTTGACTGGAGATTCTTGATGCGGGCGAGCATGTCCAAGTGTCCAGCTGAATATTGTTCGATCACATCCATGACATCATAGGGACGAAGACTCTCTTTAAACTTCCTCTTAGATACCATGAAGCGCATGATGCTGACAGAGGACAAAGACAGACAGCTGTCAGACAGTCCAACTGGACTTATGGACTACATCCATCTACAGAGATCTCTGAAGGCAAAAAGGCTGTTCTGTGTCTCTCACTGTCCTCACTGATGTCTTTGGCCTCAGAAACCAACAAAAAAGCTCAGAAGCAGGAACCATTTGGTTTGTCAACTTAGATGGATCCGTATTAATAAAATAACTGTTGGACTAGACCAGATCCTCCTTCCAAGGCAATCCTGGCTATGCGGGTGGATGTGGCTCCGAAGGTAGAGCAGGTTGTCCATGAACCAGAGGGTTTAGGGTTTGATTCCCTTCCACATCGAGTGCTTATTAGTGGTGTATGTGTTCATTTGACTCAACTTGAACAGGTAGAAATGTCCAACTGGGAACAGACCAGAAGTTTCATATATGCTGTTGATATGAATCTCCTCTTTTGTGGGGATGAAGGTTATTTGTTTTTTATGTTTATGCTTGGAGCAAAGCTTGAAGTCCACTGATGTCTCCAAAGACAAACCAGCACAAAAACTCTAATATATCTTCAACCTGCACAGGTTTATTCTATTTATAAGGAGACCAGAACCTAACCAAGGTAGGACACCGACACTGTGTCAGTGAACACGGACATGTGCTGAGGTTTGCAGCTCTACATCTCATCCAGGTCTAGGACTGGACAGCTGGACTATTGCAGACCTGCTGAGTAAAACTGATCTGAAGCAGAAACTGAAAACTTTAGATAGTTGACAAGACTGGATCACACTGGTGTACAGGACGAACATCGACAGAGATAAGAGAACCAACAGTCATAAAAATGTCTTAACAGAGGAGGTTTTAGTTGGACACAACGAAACATAGTGAAACGGAAAACAATGAAGCTAACTGAGGTCAGACTGACTGCTCTTACCCAATAGCTGATGGAGACCACTGACCCTGGGGTGAGCACAAATAAAAAAAGTGAATAAAAAGCATGAATCGCTGCATAATAAACAGCAAATAAAGAGTGAGAAAAGCAATGAATGGAGGTCAAATAAACAAAATGATTTCCTGATGAAAACAAACCAAAGTTCGTACCAGATGGCTCTGATGGTGACCTTTAACCCTGGGGTTAGATCCTGAGGAACAAACTCACAGTGGCAGCTCTTGTTGTCGTCGGCCATGTCTTCTCCCGGCAGGCTGGCATCTGAAACGACAGCAATATGAGTCTGACAACATCAACCAGGCCCAGATCCAGGCCCAGGCCCTCGTAGGACCCAATACGTACTGTAACATTAAACATTTAAATACTCCAGCGTCCAGCTAACCACAGTGATGTAGGGCATAAAAGGGGCTATGTGTGTATTAGTGTGTATTAATTTGTGTACTAATGTATTCTGGTGTTTATGTGTTTGTGTGCTGACCTGGGGAGCTCTTCTGCCTGAACTCTTCGTCCTGCATCTCTATCAGCACTACAAGAGGAAGAGGAGAGAGGAAACACCTTCATCAGAGGAAGATCGTACTCATCATCATCAACAACATTATCTCTACCCACAAAAACCAATGAAGAAGAAACTGTCTTTGCCACAAATTTAAAGGAACATCCCGACAATTACTAAACACCTGACCCACACATATCTGCTGGACTTAACATCAAATGCTAACAACTAGCAGCTGGCAGCTAACTCCTATAAGATATCAACTAACAGCTAGAGCTAGCATCTAACAACTAGCAGCTAACAGCAAGCTTACACCAGTTAGACAGTCTTTTGCTGAAGCACAGATGATGAGAGTTGATCTGTTTCCTTTTTTCTTTCCTCCTCGTCTTCCTCTGTCTTGTGTTTGTTTATGTTTATGTATATCAGCTGATGTTGTGTACATCTGCAGATTAATGAACATTGTATTCGTTATAATTTTTAGGCCAGTCTAAACAAGGATAAATATTTAAAACTTTTTCCTTGATTAACTGTACCTCTTAGAAATTCTGTCAGAAAACATTCAGTGTGTAATTAAAAACATGGCTAGCATGTTTAGGACAAGCTAAGGGAGGTTTAGAGGAGGTTTAGATGTGTTTATTTGTTTCCTGTTCTAAGGGTTTCTGTTTTGGGGTACCAGGGTGGTAGATCCTACAGATTTGCTTTTATTTCTTTTTTTGTTTGTAACACTACGTCCTTCTACAAAGTATTCTTTTTCCCTACCATATACTTACAAGTTTGATTATGGCTAATACTACAAAAAAAGTGGTATCTTGTCTGAGATTTGTGTCTTTGAATGTTAAAAGGGTCAACGGCCCAGTAAAAAGGGGTAGAGTATTTTCCCGCTTAAAACTTAATTCTTGAAACAGAAATTGCTTTCTTACAGGAGACGCATTTGATCGCTAAGGATCACCAGAGGTTAAAGGCTTCATGGGTTGGCCAAAGTTTCCACACCAATTTTAGTATCAAAGCAAGGGGTACAGCGATTTTGATACATTAAAAAATACAGTTTTACCCACCAAACGTTATAGCTGACCACCAAGGCCGGTTTATCATAGTCTCAGGCTCCCTTATTAATGTACCTGTTGTTCTTGTTAATCTCTATGCACCTAATTGGGACAATGAGGCATTTATTAGGAAAGTAACCTCACTTTTACCATACGTAACTTCCCACCAATTAATCTTAGGGGGTGACCTTAACTGTACAAATCCTGCCCACGACAGGATTCTCCTTCTAAAATGACCAAAGCAGTTTCATTGTTTATGGGAGGTGTGGATTCATGGCGCTTTCTCTATCCTGATAAAAAAATTAAAAAAAAATATATTTTCTTTTTATTCTCCGGTCCATAATACATTCTCAAGAATTAATTACTTTTACATTGATAATTATTTTCTCCCTGCTGTTGATAACATAGAATATTCAATGATAGTGGTATGTGACCATGCTGCACTGCTACTCGACCTTTCGTTTACACTTTTACAAAAGACACGCCTTCCACGGAGGTTGAATTGCACATTGCTAAACGATGCTGACTTTTGCCATACAATCTCCAAAGTAATTGATGATTATCTTATTACCACCAAGTCTAACCTCATATCCCCATCTCTACTGTGGGAGACATTAAAGGTGGTAGTCCGAGGAGAGCTTACATCTTATTCTGTGAGACTAAATAAACTTAAAAAAACAAAAACAGGAACAACTCATGGAAAGCATAACAGAATTGGATAGAAAATTATCAACATCTCCATCCCCTGAATTGGACAAGGAGAGACAAAATCTTCAAATGGACTATAACTTGCTGTTGTGTCAACACAAGAAACAGAAAATCCCTCTGTTTCTTTACAAGCATGTTGAGAAGGCAGGATGCCACCGTCACGCCAAAAAAAATGCTAATTAGTATCCCAGCAAATTAAACAGATTAGAACCCCTTCAGGTGAACTTACCGTAATGCCATCTGTCATAAATGAAACCTTTAAAACATTTTACTCTGAACTATATACTTCACAATCCCCAACTGACAAAACAAACATGATGAGTTTCCTGGATAATTTCCCATCCATATCTTCTACTCAGAAGAGTGAAATGGATTGACCCACTCAATTAAACTAATGCAAAGTGGCAGGGCCCCTGGTCCAGACAGTTACCCTATAGAGTTTTTAGTTTTTTTAAAATTGCTGATAAATTAATCCCTCTCCTTTTAGATATGTTCAATGACTCTCTGGACCAGGGACCCCTGCCTCAAACTCTCACTCAAATTAAAAACGAATTATTGCCTTAATCAGACTATAACAGGAGAACTCAAGTGCATGTAAACACGTTACTCCGATTAAAATCGCAGTTCTCATTATCTGATTGAGACGCCCAGATAATGCGATTGGAATTCGATTTTCTCCAGCATGTATACGGTAACTGCAGTTTTCCAGTCCGATAATGCGTGCGTGCATAACCACTGCACTGGTGTGTGACGCCAGAACAAAAATATGACCAAACCGGGTTTATGAAAAACCGACACTCTTTCTCCAACATCCGCTGCTTCCTCGACATTCTTTTGGTGGTCTCCCTGGATGCAGGAGAAGGCTTTCGATAGGGGGGAGTGGAGTTACTGTATCTGTTGAAGGTCTTAAAGAGGTTCTGCATCGGGTCTTAGTGTATATCTTGGATTTCACTTTTATACTCTTCCCCTAAAGCGTCCGTAAGCCTTAATGGGATGAAATCCCAATGTTTCACACTTTACAGAGGGACCCGCCAAAGGTGCCCTCTGAGTCCACTGTTGTTTCACTCGAGCCTTTGTCTATCGCACTTAAATCGGCCAGTTTTAGCAAAGGAATACACAGATGTGGTTTGGAACATACACTTTTATGTGGATGATTTATTATTTTTTATCTCTGATCCAGTAACCACCATTCCTAAGATAATTGAATTGCTAAACAGCTTTGGAACTTTTTCCAGTTATAAATTGAACTTCTCAAAGAGTGAATGCTTTCCTGTAAATAACTTAGCCCTTGGGATCCGCTTTGTGTATCTCACATTTAAAGTGTCTAAAAACAGCTTTAAATATTTAGGTGTGCATATCTGCCATAAGATGTCAGATCTCTACAAGAACAACTTTTCACCGCTATTCGACAAGCTTAAATCAGATCTGGAAAGATGGTGTAATTTGCATATATCTATAGCAGGCAGGGTAAACTGCATCAAAATGAACGTGCTTCCATGTTTTCTGTATCTTTTCCAAAGCTTGCCGATCTTTTTACCCAATTCCTTTTTTTGTGCTATAAATAAGCTAATTTCATCTTTTATATGAAAAGGCAAGACCCCAGGATAAGGAGAGAGTTTTTACAAAGGTCTTAGGTTACTCCCTGACCTAAGACTCTACTATTGGGCAGCTAACATAAGCAAAATGACTCTCTGGATTCGCGAACCTGAACTAAACTGGTGTAAACTGGAAGCTTAATCCTGTTCTACATCAGTCCTAGCTCTACTTACATCAAAATTGCCCTTTCAATCATCCCAATACACATGTAACCCAATCGTTGTCAGATCACAGCCCCATACATAAAAGTCACCTCTTCCTCCCTCCCAGCTTTGATAATGCCTTTTCTCTATAGCAGAGTTCAGGCCTTGTCAGGCTAAGTGATCTCTATATTAACAATACCTTCGCTAGCTTCAGCAAATTATGTGAAAATTTTAACCTTCCCAAGTCTCACCTATTCCGATACTTCCAGGTTCGTAACTTTGTTAAATCAAATAGCACTCATTTTGCCAGTATCCAACTTAACTCACTAATTGACTGAATTTTGGACACTCCCACAAATCAGAAAGGCCTTATCTCAAAAATGTACACCTTATATCTCAAAGGGACATCTCTTGATAAAATCAAGAAAGATTGCGAACAAGAACTTGGCAGGGTTATCGTTGACGGTGACATGATTAGTTACATAGCTAAATTAAAGACACTACAGGACAAATGACATGTTCACCTCTGACAACTGACTTTTGACTAAATTTCTTTTTCTTCTTTGCCTCATCTCAGTGCCTTCTTTGCCTCTCCAGTAAAAATATTACTTCTCAGTTTTGTTTTGTGGAATCTTTCTTATTTTTTATTTATTTTTATTCTCCTTTAATTGTCTGTGTACCTTTATATTCGCTTGTCTATTTACAGTAAAAAGGAAGGATGTGTGTTATTACTGATCTGTAACAAATTTTTGTAGGACTGGGATGGGGTGGGGTTGAGAGGGAACAAGTGGTTGTTGTTGTTTTTGAAAAAGAAAAAAAACTTTACTTCTCATTGTATGTACTTTTACCTGTCAAATGAATAAAAACATTAATTAAATAAAAAAAAACAAAAAAAAAAAACATGGCTATTATGTAGCATTTAGCATTAACTACCTCGAAGTCACAGCCCAGTAACAGTGTTTATCTTGTTTTAATTATGTTTCCTTCTAAACCCTTTGTTGTCTCTGGACATTAACCATATGGTACATGTCTTTTATTTCAGAGGATGGATTTTAAACTGATTGGTTGGATTTGGACGGTCCTACCTTCAGAGTTCTGGCGGGAGGCAGCTCCTCGGATCCTGAAGGCTTGTCTTGTTCTGCTGCGTTCTCCAAAGCTCCAACTCTTTGGAACTTTGCTGGGACTTTCTTCCAGACTGGGCTCCATGCTGGGGGACCGGCGCAAGGCTTGGACCCCCCCTGTCCCCCCAGGACCTCCAGGAACTACACCAGGACCCACTCCAGAAGCAATACCAGGCCCAACCGTAGGAACCACTACACACAGGAAGTAAAGATGGTAGGTCTCAGATCTGGTTTATTCAGCTTAAAGGGAGATTATTTCATTCTGACTGGGGGAAAACAAAAAAAATCTTTGGGTTTAAACTAAACTACAGAACATGCTGGGACTTCTATTTGTTCCTGAATCGAATATGACTAGGATATGATGTAGAAAACAGGCATCTTTAAGTTAATCTCGGACTCAGAATCTGATCAAACCTGGGACTTCAGGTATTAGACCTTAGATAGACTTTTAGATTTCCATCCAACTGAAATTTCAGTGCAATGGCTCGGAGCAGAGCAGGAATACTGATATGCAGTATACAGTATATACATTTATAAACGCTGTATAAAAGAGACAATATAGGATTAATAAACTGCACAGTACTTACAGAGAAAAATATTGCACAGCAACAGCACTGTATCTTAACGGTATCATCTGTGGGATGATTGGATTAAACACTCACTATGTTGAGGAGAACCTTTCCCTTTGGTTCCTGAACTCCGTGGAGATGAGAAGACTCTTTCTTTCAGACTGACTTTCTGACTGGAGGTACAACAGAGACATAGATAGGTTTCATTAGACCTGGAATAAGGACATGTCCTTTATTGTCAAATGTCCTGCTGGATCTCTTTATCATGTCTGTCTTGTTCATCTACTGAGAGGACATCACAGGTTTTCTGGGAGGACAGTGGACAAATGGTGGACAAACATGGTCAAGGCTTTAGATAAACAGGCTGATCTGAACACAGCGGTTCATAAGTGTAACAGGTACCAGGACTTCTGAGGACAAAGACTTTCATCAGGTCTGCATGTCCTATACTATGGAGTGAAGACAGGTGTTGCCTGCTGTCCACTGATCACACCTGGGAGGGAGATGGATAAAGTCGGGACTGACCTGGTATGACAGGGAGGACAAACTGGGAACCCTGGCAATGACCTGTCTATCAAGTCTTTAACTTTTAATTACAGTAAAAGCTTCAGTCACCTGATAAGCATTTTGATTTGTTGCGTTCTTTGAATCCTCCAGGGTTCTAGACCAGCTATGCATCATACAAAAACATTTCTATATCTCTCGCTTCTGCATCACCAGCAGCTTTTGAAATGAGCCTCACTGTCCTTTTCACCATCATGTCTCTGCAGCTAATCAAACGACACAGAGCTCCTGAACATGTAGCAGCAACAACAAATTTCAAATTCAGTGACATCCCAACAAAAAAAAGTTTACTGAGAGCAGAAAATGAAGAGTCAGAAGTAGAGTTTATAACATTGTGTAAAATACTACATATTTGTTAAGGGTTAGGGAAAATCAAAACTGAAGACTGACCTGGGAGACGGTTCAGGCTGGACGTCCTTCCTGGAGACAGACAGAAAACAGTGTTTATTTAATTTATAATGTGGTTGTTTGACATCAGGGAATTACAAACAAGAAAAGTGTAGAAGTTGAACTGTTCAGACAGCAGATCCTTTAATGTCACAGTAAATGTTCTTCTATGTACAGTATACAGAGATTTTGTACCTATTGGTTCTCTAAGCTGTTTACAGTCATAACACACATGTATCATTCACACACCAGTAAAAACACTGGAAACAACTGTGTTCAGTGTTTTACTCCGGTATTTGGTCCATGAACTGTGGATTGAACCACTGACCTTCTGGTTTGTGGACAACTCCCTCTACCTACTGAGACAGAGCCTCAATCTGCAGGACTTAACCCCATGGTAATGAATCAGACATGATCTTGGGATGTAATGAAAGGTTGCACTTACAGCCCAGTGGTGTTACTGGTGGCGTAATTTCACAACTATACAGACATACCAGTGCACATGAATAAATGCATTCGACAGCGTAACCCTCCGTGGCGTAGCTATGCATGATGAGTGCCACAGTACTGTAGACGCACATGACTGGAAACACCACCCATCAACCCGCATATTATTGTTTTCAGAAATTCATTGTTCATTGTTTTCAGCTATTTAATGTGTCTCCCACCAATGACGTGCACTGCAATTGACCTGAGCTTTATGCAAAACAATAGGAGCAGATTTTGTGCAGCAGCCACTCAGTGGCTATTGTGTCACTGTAGAAACTGTCGTCTATTGCGACAAAAGAGGTGTCAATCACAAGTTCAGAGCTGTTTTGGTTTGACGGTGTGGCTGATATATGAAAGCTAACTAAAGAACCCTTGGAACAGGGACTGTTTTTGTTGGTGTTTAATCTGTTCATACTGTGACGCTCAATAGACGAGTCTCAGATCCAGGCCTGGTCTGACATAAGTATTTACTGAGCTTGCAGTTATGACTGTATCCTGAAATGGTATGCATCATTCTAAACTCAAGAAATTAAGTTTTCCAATGGTACATATAATGTGTAAGCACATAGACAGGGGGCTGAGTTAATCCCAGGTTTGGACGAGTCACTGAAACAGCAATGGCTTAAAGAATCTGCTCTTAACTTCTTGGTCCTAGATACCACAGCACACCCTGGGAGGTCTTGATAAGTCAAGGCCTATGCTGTACTGGGCAGGTCATAATAATGTTTGGGCTGCAGAAATCTTTCAGACCTGAAGGAGAGTCCAGATTTGTTCTTGAGGTTCCTCAATAAGTCCAACTGGTTGAGAGGAGGAATCAGCCTGAAAACACACAAAGGTAAACATGATGACATTGAAGTCATGCAGGAAATTTTGAGGAGACATCTGGTGGATGGTGGACTTTCACCTGTACATGGGGACAGACACCGTCCTCTCATAATAATCCCAGGTAGACGTCAAATCGGTTCGACTCAGATTTGTGGCATAAACCCTCCAGGCAGCCTGTGGAAAGAGAAGAGGAAAACACTGTCTAAGAGCCCAGCTCAGTGTTCAGCGTCGTTTTCAGACCGAACATCTGCATCTACTGTACATTACCTGCCCTCGTCACTTATATTTATCCTGTCTGGAGGGAAGTTCGTTTTCAACACCTCACCACAGCTGAACATTCATCTGTCGTATAAAATGATCTGAACCGTGTTTTTCTCTAGTTTCAGACACAGACAGCGCTCATCCATTAGTGAAACAGATGTGGCCATGTTGGTTCACCTGGATGAGTCCAGCTGCTGGGTTTCGTCTCTTCTCAAAATGTTTCTGCCGGTGTTGCTCCTGAACCTTCAAAGCAAAACCAGAGCCTAGGATGCCCTGTGGACATGGGAAGAGAAAGGGACACACAAACAGGTAAATGTCTCTGGTCTGGAGTTGTGTGTTTGTGACCTGTGAAGCTCCATAAACTCCATCTGTTGTCGTGGTCTCATCAACCTGCCCAGTCTCCTGGGCCTCCTGCAGTCCTTCACTTCCACCTCCACCATCATCAGACTCTACATCTGGTATCTGGACCATCATCAGGTTCTACATGTTTTATCTGGACCATCATCAGGTTCTACATGTTCCATCTGGACCATCATCAGGTTCTACATGGAAGCTTTAGTCAGATGGATTTGTCTCTTTTCTCTCTTTCTGTCTTTACCCAGCATTAGGTAGATGGGTCCCTGTATATGAACCGGGTTCTGGTTCTGGTTCTGATTCTGCTCAAGGTTTCTTCCTGTTAAAGGGAATTTTTCCTTCATGCTGCTATGGAGGTTTCAGACCAGATTTTATAAAGCGTCTTGATATAATTTGTGTTGTTCTTAACACTAGAAATAAATACAATTGAAAACTGAATTGAAGTGATGAACTGATCAGGTGTGTCACAGAAACCCAGAATGACTCACAGCTGGCAAAGCGAAGAAAGAAACTCCAATGAGAGTGAAAGTTGCAGCCAGCAGACGTCCATTCCAGGTGATGGGGAACTTGTCTCCATAACCGATGGTTGTCAAGGTGATCTGACAGAGAAAGAAACCAACCAATGAAATCACCACTGTGTGTTTAACTCAGACATATTTCTAGTTATTTCAACACACTTAGGCCTTTGCTACCTACAGCATCTACCTACAGCATCTACCTACAACATCTACCTACAGTATCTACCTACAGTATCTACCTACAACATCTACCTACAGCATTTACCTAATCTACCTAATCTACCTACAACATCTACCTACAGTATCTACCTACAACATCTACTTACAGTATCTACCTACAGCATCTACCTAATCTACCTACAGCATCTACCTACAGTATCTACCTACAGTATCTACCTACAGCATCTACCTAATCTACCTACAATATCTACCTACAGCGTCTACCTACAACATCTACCTACAGTATCTACCTACAGCATCTACCTACAACATCTACCTACAGCATCTACCTACAGCCTCTACCTACAGCATCTACCTAATCTACCTACAGTATCTACCTACAACATCTACCTACAGCATCTACCTACAGTATCTACCTACAGCATCTACCTACAGCATCTACCTACAGCATCTACCTACAGCATCTACCTACAGCATCTACCTAATCTACCTAATATACCTACAGTATCTACCTACAGCATCTACCTACAACATCTACCTACAGCATCTACCTACAGCATCTACCTACAGCATCTACCTACAACATCTACCTACAGCATCTACCTACAGTATTTACCTACAGCATCTACCTACAGCATCTACCTACAGCCTCTACCTACAGCATCTACCTACAGCATCTACCTAATCTACCTACAGCATCTACCTACAGCATCTACCTACAACATCTACCTACAGCATCTACCTACAGCATCTATCTACAGTATCTACCTACAGCATCTACCTACAGTATCTACCTACAGCATCTACCTACAGTATCTACCTACAGCATCTACCTACAGCATCTACCTAATCTACCTACAGCATCTACCTACAGCATCTAACCTACAGTCATCTACCTACAAGCACTACTACAGTATCTACTAAAACATCTACATTAAATCTACCTACAGCATTTTTACCTACAAATATTCTCTTTCTTTCAGATCTACCTGTACAGCATCTAACCTCTAAATATCTACTACAGTATTCTACCTACAGCATTACACGCTCTACCTAATCTACCTACAGCATCTATCTACAGCATCAACCTACAGTATCTACCTACAACATCTACCTACAACATCTACCTACAGCATCTACCTACAGTATCTACCTACAGCATCTACCTACAGCATCTACCTACAGTATCTACCTACAGTATCTACCTACAGCATCTACCTACAGCATCTACCTAATCTACCTACAGCATCTATCTACAGCATCAACCTACAGTATCTACCTACAGTATCTACCTACAGCATCTACCTACAGCATCTATCTACAGCATCAACCTACAGTATCAACCTACAACACACTAAAGAGTAATCTGCATATAATGACATCCTAGAATTTAAATACTGAAGGAAGACATTGCTTCACATAAAAAATAGTGTCTCTTTCTTTCTTGAGGTGCTCCATGTTTCACAGGTTCAACCTCTAAATATTAACTTAGTCATGTTTGATTAACTAATCAAACATGGATTCATGATTTGTTTGACCTCCAGAGTGATTAGTTGAGCCAACAGCCTCCAGTCAAGAGCATCAATACCTCAACTTTAGTAACACTAACTCTGACAATCTTCCAGCTCTTTAATTATACAGTTATATCTAATTATCTTTGTTATGAAGTCTCTACTTTAGACTTGCTGTGATTTGTTCAATTGGTCCTTTCAGCCATTTAGTCCAGCTTTAAGTATCCTCATGAGGCTGTGACTGACCCATAACTTCCTGTATTTCATCTCTTCTGACTGATCAGATGTGTGCTGTGTGGTCTGATGCATGGAATCAGAATTATTCATCCTTTGAAAGAGTGGTTCATCTTTTAGTTATAATTTCTTTTAGGAGCTTGGTGTCCACAGTGTCCTTTCAAGTGTCAACGGCAGCTGACCTGGGTTTAATAAGAACCTTTTCTTCTTCACTGAAGATACTGATTCACAAGGTGCTTAAATCCACTGCAGCTGTAATTTATAAATTATTGTGTGTTAGTCTCACCAGTCCCCACCAGAGGGCATCAGCGTACGTCTCAAACTGTTCATTATCTTCTTTCTCAGCCAGATACACAAGGAAACTGGCTAAAATGAGACACAGGAAGCCAATGTACCAGGCTGTGATCAACTCCTGCAGACAGAGAGAATATCGGTTTAACGTAGGAAAAAAAGAGATAAGGATTCAAATGTCACATTTACAGATATTACAATAAATACTGTCATCATCTTAATGTTTGGACAGTTTCCTCTTTTCTGCTGCAACACATTCAACGTCTGTTCCAGAAATGCTGCTTCTAAGGGAAATAATGAGCTCAGAGGTTTGGCTGAAATTGTGCACAAAGACAAGGACCAATCAATAACTTGGATCAATGACAGAGATCTGGTGTCAGGAAGATGAAACCAATAATCCAATACTGCTGACGTTGTCCATGTCTTCCTCTGACTGTCTTGAACTTTGAGTCTTTACCCACCACCAATCTGATTATGTATGTTCATTCATTCATTCATTCAGTCAGTCATCCATTCATTCAGTCATTCATTCATTGACAGATTGATTGATTGATTGACAGCTTGATTCATTGACTGATTGATTGATTGATTGACTGATTCATTCATTCATTCAGTCATTCACTGACAGATTGATTGATTGACAGCTTGATTCATTGACTGATTGATTGATTGATTGATTGATTGATTGATTGACAGATTCATTCATTCATTCATTCATTGAGTGAGTGAGTGAGTGAGTGAGTGAGTGAGTGAGTGAGTGAGTGAGTGAGTGAGAGATTGATTGATTGATTGATTGATTGATTGATTGATTGATTGATTGATTGACCTTGCTGTGGGCGTAAACCACTGATCCCAGCAGTTTCCAGGTTCCTCCTCGTCGGTCCATTCGAATCATCCTGAGGATCTGAAGGAATCGAAGAGACCTGATGGCAGATGTGGCGAAGACGTTTCCCTGAGTCCCGGCAGCCAGCACAGAGATGGACGCGATCAGCACCATGATGTCTGCAGAGGGACAAGTTGACGATTATCTTGGACATAGCTCTGAATGTAAACAGGTAGATTCGTGATGTCGTCAGACTCACCGATGACACAGAACGGTTTCCTGGCAAACTTGAGTCGTCCTCTCCATCCTCTGTACCGACAACAACAGCCTGCAGCCCAGATCCTCACCATGTACTCCACCCCGAACACCACAATGGTCACCACCTCCTGTTACAGCACAAATGGCACACAGCCAACTTCATCTTCATTATAACCCTTTTATTTCAGACCCCAGCCCCCGTAGACTCTATAACTCTATAATGAGACTCACGTCTTTCTTAGTCTCAAATGATTAGAAATGATAGAACATAAAAGACGACACGGTTAACAGGAACAGACTGGTTGTTGTTTAAAAGGATCTGATGATGCAAATATCAGCTGGTAGCGTTTGATCAAATATTCCAAAATAAAACCAGAACATGTGCTCTTAACACATTCAGAGATTGTGCTGCCGTTGTCGTGACTTTCTAACAACAGATGAGTGTTTACCAGGATGTAGAGGGCGTCCTCTGAACTCTTCTCATACTCTTTGATGGTGGAGAACACAGACAGAACCAGGCAGGAGAACACCAGCAGAAACCTGAGCACAAAACACAGAACAAGAACTGAGACACTTGATCTAAGACCTGGATTGCGACAGATCAATAATCCTTCAAACCAGTTTCCAGCCCATGTCCCAGACAACAACCTTCAGAAAGAAAACAACTTTAACTGCACTGTGGCTGATGTCCAGGTCTACTACAGACCACGTCCTGACTCTTATCCATGAGGAGCTGAAGCCTCCTAGCAGGCAGCAGGTGTGTCTACGGAGGAGAGCTGGAGCTAAATGTGGTCTGTAATGAGCAGGTATTTACACGTAGGCGTGGTAGATGAAGGCCCATCCTCTGGGTCTCTCCAGGACGTTGTACAGGAAGTTCTGCAGGCGTCTATACAGAGCATTTCTTTTGGGAGGTTTCTTTCCTCCAGAGACGCTGCTGCGCTGTCGCCGAGGACCCTCGTCCCCACCTGGACACAAAAGAGGGACAGTTCAGAGACAGTTGACAGCAGAAAGAAAAAGCTGAACTGACATTCTTTCTGCTGTCAATAATACCTGATTAATACCTGATAAATACTTGGATTAATAGTTGAATAATACCTGATAAATACTTGGACTAATACTTGATAAATACCTGATAAATACTTGGACTAATACCTTATAAATACTTGAACTAATACCTGATAAATATTTGGATTAATACTTGATAAATACCTGATAAATACTTGGACTAATACCTGAATAATACCTGATAAATACGTGGACTAATACCTGAATAATACCTGATAAATACCAGAAAAATACTTGGACTAATACCTGAATAATACATGATAAATGCTTGGATTAATACTTGATAAATACCTGATAAATACATGGACTAACACCTGAATAATACCTGATAAATACGTGAACTAATACCTGAATAATACCTGATAAATACTTGGACTAATACCTGAATAATACCTGATAAATACTTGGATTAATACTTGATAAGCACCTGATAAATACGTGGACTAATACCTGAATAATACCTGAATAATACCTGATAAATACTTGGATTAATACTTGATAAATACCAGATAAATACTTGGACTAATACCTGAATAATACCTGATAAATACCTGATAAATACTTTGACTAATACCTGAATAATACCTGATAAATACTTGGATTAATACTTGATAAATACCTGATAAATACTTGGACTAATACCTTATAAATACTTGAACTAATACCTGATAAATACTTGGATTAATACTTGATAAATACCAGATAAATACTTGGACTAATACCTGAATAATACCTGATAAATACCTGATAAATACTTGGACTAATACCTGAATAATACCTGATAAATACTTGGATTAATACTTGATAAATACCTGATAAATACTTGGACTAATACCTTATAAATACTTGAACTAATACCTGATAAATACTTGGACTAATACCTGAATAATACCTGATAAATACGTGGACTAATACCTGAATAATACCTGATAAATACGTGGACTAATACCTGAATAATACCTGATAAATACCAGATAAATACTTGGACTAATACCTGAATAATACATGATAAATGCTTGGATTAATACTTGATAAATACCTGATAAATACGTGGACTAACACCTGAATAATACCTGATAAATACGTGGACTAATACCTGAATAATACCTGATAAATACTTGGACTAATACCTGAATAATACCTGATAAATACTTGGATTAATACTTGATAAACACCTGATAAATACGTGGACTAATACCTGAATAATACCTGAATAATACCTGATAAATACTTGGACTAATACCTGAATAATACCTGATAAATACTTGGATTAATACTTGATAAACACCTGATAAATACGTGGACTAATACCTGAATAATACCTGATAAATACTTGGATTAATACTTGATAAATACCAGATAAATACTTGGACTAATACCTGAATAATACCTGATAAATACCTGATAAATACTTGAACTAATACCTGAATAATACCTGATAAATACTTGGATTAATACTTGATAAATACCTGATAAATACTTGGACTAATACCTGAATAATACCTGATAAATACGTGGACTAATACCTGAATAATACCTGAATAATACTTGGATTAATACTTGGATTAATACTTGATAAATACCTGATAAATACCCGACCTAAAACCTAGACCACTGTCCACCTGAGCCCCTGATAATTAAGTTTACCTGCTATGAGCAGAGCTCCGTCCCGGCTGGACTCCGTCCCTCCGGCCTCCAGACCCACAAAGCCGACCTTCAGCTTCTTCTGGTCGGCCTGCGCTCCGGGGAACACCCCGCCGTTCCGGGATTTCTGCACCATGACGCACCGACGTACCGATTTAAAGCCAGCGGGCGGACGGAGCTCCGAGTCGGGACAGGCCCGATGAGAGCATCGGTGCAGCGGAGGAGGAGAGGGATGATGAGGAGGAGGAAGAATGGAGGATAGAGGATGGATAGAGGGAGGAAATAAACCCGCAGAGAGATGCGGATTGGCTGGTCGGAGGTTGTTTTTTTATCGACTTCCCGCAAATAACGGAAGCAGAATGACGTCAAAAATAGGTTATTGATCAGAGGTTAACAAAGAGGTAATCAGCCGATCATGGTAACCATGGGAACCACGATCAGCCTCATCAGAAACCACCGATTATCCGGACCCGGTAACCATAGTAACCAGTGGAGAGGCAGCAGCGCAAGGTGTGTGTGTGTGTGTGTGTGTGTGTGTGTGTGTGTGTGTGTGTGTGTGTGTGTGTGGTTACCGTGGTAACCGGTTGTCCAATCGCCTAGAATCCTGGGAGGCTGTTACAGCCTAGTACATAATTCATCAATGTGGTGTAAGATCTGATTGTTTTTCTGCAGGCTCATTGCAGGTAGATGGGTGGAGCTGCTGATCCAGATCACATGCACCTGAGCAACCTGCCCCAGGTTCTTTAGCTGGCTCTTCATTCACACTCTTGCTGCCTGCTTGGTCACATACATTGTTGCATACATTACTGATATAATGTATGCAGACTGAAACTGATGGCTCGTCGACATATATTTGGAATGGAATCATCTTGCTATTTAGTAAGTTTAGGTAGATTTGTGCCAGGTTGTTGGTTCAAATGGGGACTGTTTGTTCAGGGTGGTAGATTTCAAAGTTGCCACTCTGATTTTTGTTACTGGTGCAATTGTGGGACATTCACACATGTATAGCTAGGTTGAGATTTTTGGTATTTGGTTAAGGGAGAAATTGTGGTCCTGTTAACTGTGTGGATTCATTGTGCTATTGTGATACATATACTTTTCCAGATTTTCTGCTGTGAACTAATAAGGACAGCCATTGTTTACAGGAGTTTTCCCGGTTTGGAAAAGGGATGAATCCTGTTTAGAGGATTCACCGTGCTCAATATTAGGCCGGCGGTGAACGTGGGTAGAGCAAAGTTCAGGAGCATCTCCGTGGCTGTGGGAAGGTGACCAATGGGTGGTTGTTTTTCTCCACTCCACTGGTCTGGTGCATTAGGTAAAGTTAGCAGGGAACTCTCCTTGTGATTTTTGGTTTCTCTAAGTGCTGGTTTGTACAAAGAAACTGGGGAAATGTATTGTATTGTGGTGTTTGCTTAATTTATACCTTAAATCAGGATTTTGATGATGGCTTCATTGGATGAGTTCGTTCACACTCCTTCTGATCACCTTCTCAGTCAGGACACTAAAGATCAGCTTTTGAAAATAGCTGAACATTATGATATTGAAGTGGGTGATAAACAGTTGAAAGAAAATATTAAAGCCATTGTTAAAGCAAACTTGGTGGAGTCTGGAGTCCTTAAAAGGGAGGAGTTTCAGCCCAAGGGGATCAATGCAGCATTAAGTTAATGCTAATTAACAACGGAAAGAGTTGTTAACTTTGCAACTGGAACATGAGAAAGTTGAAAATTGGAACTTGAAAAAATTAAATTCAAACAGAACAGACCAAACTAGAGCTGGAACAGTATAAGCTGAGTCTGATTAAAGAGGGAAAACTTAATGACAGTTCAGGCAGGGACAGTGTGGGGTTTTGTGATTCTTTTTCTGGATGTGATCTCAGTTAAGGTTGGTGTCAAATTTCAATGAGAAGGATCCTGATACGTTCTTTTCCTTGTTTGAGCAGGTTGTGGAAACTTGTGCATGGACAGACACTGAACGTACCTTGTTGCTCCAATGTGTATTTACTGGGAAAGCACAAGAAGCATATTCTGCTTTCAGTCCAGCAGAGAGTAAAATCTATGTTAAGGTGAAAGCGACTGTGCTAAAAGCCTATGAGTTGGTACCCGAAGCCTATCAGCCACGTTTCAGGTGTTTGAGAAAGAGGGAGCACCAGACTCATGCGGAGTTTGTGAGAGAGATGGTTCTCCAGTTTATCGTTGGCGTTCAGCATCAGAAGTGAATACTTTTCAGCAATTTTGTGATTTAGTCGTGCTTGAACAATTACAAAACTGTGAGAGTATTGTCCCAGAGAGTATTGCTACGTATTTAAATCAGCAAAACGTTAAAACACCTCAAGAAGCAGCTGTGCTGGCCGATGAATATTTTCTGACACAAAGAGGTACTTTTTATGATGACAGCCAGAATATTTATCTGTCATGTGCAGGTAAAGATTTTCTGCCACATGGTGAGACAAGTTCATTTAGGTTTGAGCGTAGCTGGAAGAAAGGTGATCCCAGTAAAATTAGCAATTATTGTCAGCGTAAAGGGCAGTGGAAAAATGACTGTCCTGTGCTTAAAGGGAAATCAAAGTTCTTAAGTAGTCCACAGGTGAAACCAGCTGCGCTGGCTGCTTCTGTTGTTTCATCCCAGATGGCATTTCAAACACACAGTCCCTCAGATGATCTTTGTCCTGCAGATGAATCAAAAAGAGATGAAGACTTTTCACCATTTATTTAAGATGGGCAAGTGTCACTGTTCGGGGAGGAAGTGGCAGTCAGAATCCTGAGAGACACTGGGGCAAAGCATAGTTTTATCTGTGAGTCTGTCCTTTCTTTTTCCTCAGAATCAGTTATTTTGTGAAAAATTATGTCCTGGTGCAGAAATGGTGTCCACAAGCGGACAATGGTGTGGGAAAAACACTTGTGCAGATTGTGGTGGCTGCCAAATTTAGAGAGATGGTGATGAAAGCCTCACACGATGATGTAGCAGGACACATGAGGGTTCAAAAAACATGCCATCGGATCTTGCGTCTTTTTTTTTTTTTTGGCCTTGATTGAAAAGGGATGTATCTGCTTTCATCAAGACATTCAATTCAATTCAAATCAGTTTTATTTATATAGCGCCAATAACAACATAAATCGTCTCAAGACGCTTCACAAAAACCAGCCTGAAACCTCCAGAGCAGCCTGAGGGAAAAACTCCCTTTAACAGGAAGAAACCTGGAGCAGAACCAGCTCATATGGAGGAACCATCTGCTGAAGACCAGCCGGGTAGAACCAGAGAAGATAGAGAGAGAAGAACAGGAGAAACAAGATAAACTAACTTCTGTCATAGATACAAACATCAAGCGGAAGGAAACATGTAGGATCTAGGAATATAACACATAGCTGATGATCTGTGAGACTATTAGAGGGAGACACAGTGGTTAGTAATAGAAAATAAATTATAAGAGATAAAATGATAAGGTATTAGAGGACAAAGAGGAGAGGACATGTCCTCAGTGCATCGTCCCCCTGCAGCCTAGGCCTATAGCAGCATCACTAAGGGATGGTTAAGTCCAGCTCTAACTATAAGCTTTGTCTAAAAGGAAAGTCTTAGTCATGACCTTAAATGTATAGACTGTGTCTGCCTCTAGAACCCAAACTGGGATCTGGTTCCACAGGAACTGTAACAGGAATTGTAATTGTAATTGTACATTAATTGATCTATGTGATAACCGTAAAGGTTATATATGGAGGATGTGTCGTGGCGGAAGAGGAGAGAAGCGGGAGACTGCGAAAGCAAACAAAGGACTAAGTGTGGACCTGTAGCAGGACTCAAAAGACATGACTTGTCTAGTTAGCCTTAACCCTAAGAAAAGACATTGGCGAGCGGGTATCATCTACTGTGGATCGTTCCGGCAAGAAAAAGGCAGGGGACCAGGCCTTTTCTGTTGCAGCCCCTCGGCTCTGGAACAGCTTGCCAGAAACTATTAAGAGTTCTGACTCTGCTGAAGCTTTTAAGAAACACCTCAAGACTCATCTTTATTTGTTTTATTCCCTCACCTGGTCACCTTGGGTGTTGGTGTTAATAGTTTTTCATTTGCTGAGACAGTGAAGTTGATCTGAAATTGACATGTTGAATGTGAAGCACTTTGGTGCAAATGCTCTTTGCTTTTTAAGGTGCTATATAAATTAAATAAACTTAAACTTAATAAACTTAATAAAGTGGCTGGTAAGTGTATGTCAGGCTTTCTGGGGCGGCTAATATTACTATGCCCTTTAATTGTGTTTTAATAGGCTTGTTTGCTACTTCTGACGTGCTGGATCTAACGAGGCCAGAGTCTAACTGTACTGCATTTCACTTGATACCATATTCTGGTCAAGTGGAAGAACTGCAAACCCCCAACAGTTTTTTTTTTCTAACTTGAAATCCTTCGTGGATGATGTTAAGGCTCCCATCATGCTCTCTGCAGCGTAAGCCGAGGATCCCTCATCAAGACAGCACTGACTTCCATAATGCTGAAACAGACTGACCACTAGTGGGCAGCCCACTCCCCCTTCACTTTTTACCTTGTGGGTGTTGTCTTTTATCATTTTGATTTTGATTGTGGGTGTATATTACAGTAAATATTGTAAAAATGTTCCAGGAATACTCATGATGTAAAGAAACGGGTGAATGAAGATGAGTGAAGTCAGATCTCAGATCTTTATTAAAGCTGAATGGGGGCAGCTTGTGATTGGCTGATTAAAGACAGGTTGGGTCAGAGGTCAGAGGTCAGATGTCAGATGTTACAGGTCAGAGGTTAGGGGTCATGGAACAAGGAGGAATAGAAGGCAGGTTCAGGGCAGCGGCGGCTGTAACGAAGGATGATGTCACTGATCAGCTGTTTCCTTGTGTGAGGAGGAGGGGCGGAGTCAATGTCCAGCCATCGCCGCTGGCAACAGTTGATCAGTGTTTCTCTTACCAGGAACCCTGACAACAGCGACAAAGAGACATGAAGAGACGAAGACTCATGAAGACAGACTGATAGAGACAAACATACCCAGAGTCCTCCTGCTGACGACACTCCCATGAACCAATGGAACCACGAAACCGAACCGGCTACTGGCTCCATGGAAACAGATCCGGTAGAGTCCAGTTCTCAGAGGATGGACGAAAACTACTTGGATGTTTGAGGCACTGACAGAAAGACAGAGGGAAAAAAGACAAGTTGGATGCTTGAAGACAGAAAGACAGACGGACAAAGACATGTTGGACATTACCGCATCTCTCTTTGTGTCCTCATCTGAGACAGAAGATCGGACAGAGGAAAAGTCTCTGAAAGACCAACACTATTGATCAGTGATGTAATTATTAATGAATTAGATGCATATTAGATGAATACATATTAATCAGTCTGTTCTAATTAGAGTTCATTAATTATTAATTCGTATAATTTACCAACGTCCTCAAAGCGTTCCACCCAGACGATCAGCTGTTTCAATTCAGGGCCAGATGGACAAGTCTGAACAGACAGGTGAGAGACAGAGACAAGTAGAGACAGAGACAGGTAGAGACGACAGGTGAAAAGGACAAGTGAGAGACAGAAACAGACGATAGGATTTTATTCTGAAGGACGTACGTTGGGCCTGTGGGCAGAGTCAGTGATGTGTTCAGCATCAGCCATATTGGATGTTGTCCTCTTTGTCGTCTTCAAAACTTCAAGTGAAACAAATAGAGAATTAAACTCATCAGTCACATTATAACCATGTTGGGTCCTGCAAACAAAGGACTTTGTTTTGTTATAGTAAAATTAAAAATAACAACTAAAATTAAATATTAAGATGCAAATTTTGCAATTAATAGTTAGAATATGATCTACCGTTGTTTTTTGTATAAACTGAATTAAATAGTTAAAGTGATAATCAAATAATTCCTCAGACGAATAAGTTTGAACCACAGGTTGGGAACCACTGGTCTAGATGACCAGTGAGGTCCTGTGTCTCAAACATTATTGGTTATTGACTGTGAAATCGTCGTGACATCACCACTGACCATGTGATGATGATGGGACGATGAAGCTGATCTCAGACAGAGCGTCGGCAAACATCAGGACGAACCTCTCTCCATCAAAGATGCCCCCTCCACTGTCACCCAGCACAGCAAGGAATTCTGGGAGACAGAACAACAAATAGGTGACCCCATGTGACCTCTGAACTCTCAGTGACCCTCTGACCTCTCAGTGACCTCTGACCTGAGCTGGCGACGTTGACTCCACCCACCTTCACCGGCCAACCGAGAGACGAGAGGAAGTCCAGGAAGTGAGGATGGACACTAGAGTGGGACTCCACATTACTTAGGATCTATAGAGACAGACAGGTGAAACAGGACAGGTCAAACAGACATGTGAGACAGACAGGTGAGACAGAACAAGTGAGATAGTTGAGAGAGGACGGGTGAGGACCACCTCAGCAGCTGTCCCCTGTCCTGCTTTCATGTAAAAGATGTAGGCAGAGAGACAGCTTCTGGACGACAGTCGGTCCAAATGTCTCAGATTCTCAAAGAAACCTGGAAGAGACGAGTCCAGAGACACAAGCTGAGGGGGGACACCGCTGACCCCTGGATCCTAGAGAGACAAGAGACAAACTGATCACCAGATCAATGAAACCATCAGTCAACAAACTGTCGTCCTGTACCTTCACCGTCTCAGGTGTCAGCAGACCCAAGTGGGACAGGAAGAGTCTCGTCATTTGGAAGATGGACACAGGAGATGGAGGCCTGCAGGTTGTCATGATGACGGATCGACCTTTCACCTGTGGCTGAGCCTCGATCTCTTGCTGCCTCCTAAAGGCTGTTAGCAGATACTGCACCTGACACAAGAAGAGGAGTTTACACCTGGCCCCCACCTGGCGGATTATTGGTCCTAATGACACCTGTCACCTGACTGACGATTGGTCCAAATAACACCTGACACCTGGCTGATGATTGGTCCTAATGACACACGACTGATGATTGGTCCTAATGAAACCTGACACCTGACTGATGATTGGTCCAAATAACACCTGACACCTGGCTGATGATTGGTCCAAATAACACCTGACACCTGGCTGATGATTGGTCCAAATGACACATGATTGATGATTGGTTCTAATGATACCTGTTTGATAATTGGTCCTAATGACACCTGGCTGATTATTGGTCCTAATGACACCTGGCTGATGACACCTGGCTGATTATTGGTCCTAATGACACCTGGCTGATGACACCTGGCTGATTATTGGTCCTAATGACACCTGGCTGATTATTGGTCCTAATGACACACGACACCTGGTTGATGATTGGTCCTAATGACACCTGGCTGATTATTGGTCCTAATGACACCTGGCTGATTATTGATCCTAATGACACCTGGCTGATTATTGGTCCTAATGACACCTGGCTGATGATTGGTTCTTGTGACACATTACACCTGGCTGATGATTGGTTCTTGTGACACATTACACCTGGCTGATAAACGAGGCAAGCAAAAGGAAGTGGAACATTCTCCCAGGAGACTTGTGCAGGTACAGAGATAGTCAGATTTGGTCCTGGTCCCTGGTTCCTACCTCCTCTGGAACACTGTCTTGCAGATATGGAATACTCTGATCTGCTTCAACTGAAGGAACAGTGTTTTCAGGACACAGTTCATGTCTGACGCCACATTGTTTCCCAGGATCCCTCTGAGCAACACAATGCTGCGCTGGGACCAGAGTTTGCTGCAATCAACAGACAGATTGATTTGAAGCCATGAATAAGTCAGTATGTTTACTATCTTTTTCATAGCTGTTGTCAAGAGAGAGTATTTTATAGCTCAGAGTGAGAGGCTCATTGGTCAATCTTCTGACAGACAAGAAACTGGGATAAAAACACTCCAGACAAAAACCAGTGGTCTAGTTAGAGACAGTCGTTCGGGGTTTCCAACATGTAGCACAGGTAACTGACCACCAGCTGTAAAATAACAGACTTAATTCCACACTACACAGCTACTGTAACTGATGAGAATAATACCAATAATAAACGGAGACAATAAATGAACAGAGAGACGAAAGCTAAAACACAATCGAGAGAAGACAGAATGATTATGACAAAGAAAACAAAAAATAATAAAAAATAAATTTAAAGAAATATGAATAAGAATAAAAGTAGTAAAATGCTGGTGTTGTGAAGACAAGAATAAACAGTACAGGTTCCTCAGGGTTAGCCATAGCTCTGTTGAGCCATCTATTCCTTTAGAACATAGTAGTAATGACTGCATGAGCTTCTTTAATGAGGACACTTCTGTAGGTCCACATCTGGAATCCTTCTTTCCGATGACCTTTCTGAGCTCACTTCAATAAATACAGCTTTTAAACCATCAACTTGTCTTCTAAATCCCATCCCAACTAACACCTCCATATTAAACCAAATAACACAATATGCGCTTCGGTCTTTTAAGACTGCTGTAATTACACATTTAGTTAATAAACCTCCTCTAGACCCAGATGTTTTGACTATAGACTGATGTCCTCATGCCCTGAGACAATGGACTTGTCTCTGTCCTCGTTCTGTTAGGTCTCAGTGCTGCATTTGACTCTGTTCATCACAATATTTGGCTAAAGGTTTGAATCCCATCTGTCAGACACATTCCAACAATGATTCTTCAACTGATACTAAAGTTAGTTCTGGAGTTCCTCAGGGCTCTCTGCTAGGTCCAACAATCTTCACATTCTATATGCTTCCCTTAGAAAATATTATCAGGAAAAATCAACGTCCATCTCTGCGTAGATGACACCAAAGACATCACATTATTCATTTTTTAGAATTTAAACTCCTCCTCCTTCCATCTATTGCTCCATTGTATCTTAAAGACCTCATGGCACCCGATAATTTCAATGTTCAGGTCTACTTGTGGTTCCTAGAAGTTCTAGTGTAGAATGGGAGGTAGAGCCTTCAAATATCAAGAATGGAGAGACAGTCTGGGTTCAGGAGGAAGACCGTCCCATGTGCGTTGGTTCTGGTTCTGATCAAGGATTCTTCTTGTGAAAAGGGAGTTTATTTTTACCATCACCATTACACTGCTCTGGGGCTTTCAGGCCAGGTTTCGTAAAGCAAATTGAGACAGTTTGTACTTTTGGGTTTGGGTTTTGTATTGTTATTGACATTATATGCATAAAATGAAGGAACAGAACTGAATTAAAGTTTAAAGTGGGTTCACATAAATCTAAAGGAATGTATTACATTTTTATAAACATAAGCATAAACACATCATGTCCTGCTTCTGCGAGAGCTTTTCTCATGGAGGCTGTCACCTGAGTTCGTTGTTCTCGAGGCTGCAGGTGAAGTTGCAGAGTCCAGGTGTGACATCCTGAGAGTCCTCTTATCATCAGTGTGAGTGATGGACTCTGAGCTGCACAGATGAGAACATTAACAACCATCATTAGTTCAAAGAGTATCGTCGACCTCAGGATCATTACAGGATTAGTGGAAATGTTCAGTGTTTTTCTTCTTTTTTTGTTTCTTTTTTTGGATAAATGAACTCTGTCTGATTCCATTTCCTTTAGTCTACTTTAAGAAGCATGTATTTGTATTGGCCTCTTCTTATTCTGGCCCAGAAGCAGTGGTGCAGGGTCAGGACTTACCCTGCTCAGGTCTTGGTGCTTGTTCCAGCATTGCCAGGATCACGGAGCTTTCTATTACAAAATACTTGAACGTCTTTAGACTTTTATCACTCAGACTGGAGCAGCCAATCAGAACATCCTCATTCACAGACGGGAAGGTCCTTTGTCCCTGCATGATGCTGAGACATAGACAAAGACCAGAATCAAAGTCAGAATCTGAACCAGATCAAGATGCAGTCTGAACACACCACTCTCAGATGTGATTCAGGTCTAGAACAATTTGTTTGATTTGAGGAGGTGTGTGCTTCACTCACCAGCTCAGTGTGGCCTCGGCAGCTTCCTTCACCCTAAGAGAGGCGGGATTCAGTTCTTTGTCCTCTTTACACTTTACCTCTGCTTCCTGCCTCGACTTACTGCCCGAAATCCCCAACTCCACAATCTCCAGCACCTCTAACAAACACTCCTGTAAAGCAATAAAGGAGTCAAATCAAAATTAAAGCAGTCAAGTCAACCTGGTGGTCAGGCACCTGGTGGTTGTGTATCTAGTGGTCAGTTACCTGGTGGTCAGTTACCTGGTGGTCAGTTACCTGGTGGTTGTTTATCTAGTGGTCAGTTACCTGGTGGTCAAGCAGGGCTGGGTGCTGAGTCAACCACACATTCAAGCAGTAGAAAGCAGCAACAATAATGGAGTGCAGATCTCTGGAGTGAAGAGGAGGAGGACGACTGCACTGAAACATGATGTAGGTACAGACTGAACTGACAACGCTCCTCCTCTCGGAATCCTCCACCAACACCTCCACCTGTAGGTGGACAGCTCAGGGTTACAGCTCCAACCAGCCGAGGACAACAACAGTGGAATAAAGCATGTGAGACAGGGGGATTAATGAATAATGAGTCTTAATCGGTTTTCTTCAACATAAAGTTTTTCTGTTTGGAAATTGTTCCCTCTGAACAGTACTGTGTGAACTACCCTGAAATGACTGATTAGGTTTTGATGCAACATGAATGAAACTAATCTGATTCTGTACCTTGGCCAGTCCTCCCAGAACTTCCAGTGCAGACAAACAAACTGCTGAGTCGTTCCTCCACTGAGACGTCAGACCCCGAGTCAGCAAACGCTCGACCTGAACCCACAGACCCACCACCGATTCTAATTGGGCAACTGGTTACCACGGTAACCACACACACACACACACACAACAATGACAGATCAATATCATAATATCAATAAATTCAGTTTGACAGTTAATTAAAACAATTCATTATATAGCAACTTTTGGTCCATCTGTTTGCACCGGTTCCCCTGGTTCCTCTGGCACCACTCGACCCAGCGGTGGTTCTCGGTCTACTGGTCCCACCACACTGAAAAATAAAGTGGATCTAGTCAATCTGTGATATTCTGTTGGCACCACATGGGGGTAGAAGAACTCAATTGTTTCCATCACTTAAAATCTGACTCGTTCAATTTCCAGATGAAACACTGACCAAAAAGATCATTAAATGGGACTGAGCTCATAATTTCTCCTGGTCAAGAGGTAACTGTGCACTATTTTCTTCTTGTGATTTATATTATACTTTTAGTAACAATCTGCATTGTAAGATTTATACTGTTAAACAAAAACTACTTTGAAGCTATGTTCAAATTAAAGATTATTATACAGAATCACGTCTAATACCAAACTTAGTGAAAGGTCAGAGGTCTTTGTATGCACAATTAAAATCATTGTCCCTGGTGATTGAAGTGGGCAGCAGTTCAATTTAATTCAATTTATATAGCATCAATAACAATCAAAAGTGACTCAAGGCACCATCCAAAAACCATCCAGAAAACCCCAGAGCACCCTGAAGGAAAAACTCTGTTTAACAGGAAGAAACCTGGAGCAGAACAAGCTCATATGGAGGAACCATCTGAGAGAGGGAGACACAACGGTTAGTGATAATAAATTATAAGAGATTAGAGGATAGGAATTTGATGCCAGAGAAGAAAGAGTGGAAGACGTGTCCTCAGTGCATCATCCCCCTGCAGCCTAGGCCTATAGCAGCATAACTAAGGGATAGTTGGTTCTTCAGGAGATATGATCTATATGATCATATCTCCTGTCAGTGCTCTTCTTGCAGCATTTTGAATCAAAATATAGCTGGGTATCATCTGCTTAGCAATGGAAGTTTATGCCGTGCTTTCTAATAATATTGTCTAAGGGAAGCATGTATAATGTGAATAATATTGGCCCTAGCACAGAACCCTGAGTAACTCCATAGCTTACTTTGGTATATATAGTAGAGTTGTTGTTTACATGGACAAACTGGAATTTGTCTGACAGATATGATTCAAACCAGTCTAGTGCAGTTCCTGTAATTTTGATCACACTTTTGAGTCTCTGTAGTAGAATATTGTGATCAATAGTGTTAAATGCAGCACTGAGATCTAGCAGGACAAGTATAGAGACAAGTCCATTATCTGAAGCCATGAGGAGATCATTGGTGACTTTAACCAGAGCTGTTTCTGTGCTATGATGAGCTCTAAAACCTGACTGAAACTCTTCAAACAAACCATTCCTGTTTAAATGATCAAGCAACTGATTGACAACAACCCTTTCCAAAACTTTAGAGATAAAAGGAAGGTTGGAAATTGGCCTGTAATTGGCTAAGACATCTGGGTCAAGAGTGGGTTTTTTAAGTAATGGTTTAATTACAGCAGTTTTAAAAGACTGGGGCACATATCCTGTTAATAGAGATAAGTTTATCTGATTTAATATGGAGGTATTAATTAATGGATAAACCTCCTTGAGAGTTTTCTTTTAGAGTCTTTCCAGGCTATGTGAGCTTCTTCAGAACTAGTGGAATGACAAATTCTTTCCAGCTTTGAACTGTTCAACTGTGAATTATACCATGGAGCTGCCCTCCTTCGATTTACCACCTTCTTTTTAAGAGGAGCAACTAGATTTAGAGTTGTACTAATTGATGCTGTCGCGCTGTCAACAAAATAATCTATTTGTGATGGAGTTAGATTGTGGTTGCTGACATCCACATCACTAACATAAGGCACTGAGGTAAATACTGAAGGTATTAATTCCTTATATCTAGTTACAGCATCATCAGATAAGTGTCTACCATAACGAAATGTCTTTCCAATTTCAGTGTAATCTATTATTTTGAATTCAAATGTTAAGGATATGATAAAAGATAAAAGAGGGTTATGAGAATATATTGTCAGATCTTCAGTTTCTATGTCTATACTTTCTATGTTAGGACGAGATCTAAGGTGGGATAGAAACATTAAGTTTATTCATTTACAATTACAATTAATTGAATCTAATAATGACATAAATGAAGATTTCTTTTCTATTATTGTTTTCTATAGTTTGGAAGATTTGTTTGTATACTTTTTTGTTGTTGTATGAGTTAATGGGTGCATAAGATTTCTTCTTTTTTTGCTTGCCATCTTTATATTGTTTAGACATATACTGTGTAGTGTCTTGTAAGCCTATGTAGGCTAGGCACTATACACTCAAATAACAAATCAAACAATTTTCTTCAATTGTTTAAACTGAATATATTCAAAGGTATAAATTATGTCATAATATACGTTTAAAATTGTTGTTATGTTAGAGGTTTCTTCAGAAGAAAAGAAGAATTAATGTCGTCTCACAACAAATGTATTTATTTGTGTAACTAAAATGTTGTCAGGACTCGTTCTCCATCAGCACCAGAGGAACTGAATCAAGGTGTGAAGGACAGAAGACTCACCTGAGTTTGTCTTGACGCCTCCAACAGAGCAGAGTCCTGAACCAGATTCAACATGGCCGCTACACAAACACCAGATCAGGAATCATTCCTCTGAAGCATCTATTGTTCAGACTAGTGGTTCTGTCATGATAAACCAAACGGACCTAGGATGAGCTGTGTGTTGGACGAGTCCGTCTCCGTCTGTAGAGCTCCAATCAGAATGTGGGTGAGGCGGGGCATCAGTGACAGGAAGTTACCAGCTGTGACATCACTTAACTTCCCATCCAATGACACCTGAGAACAGACAGGTGAATATTACTGTGGTACAGGTGTGTAGGTGTTACACCAGGAGCTGGGAGGCTACCTGTGAGTGGACCGATCCAAACTGTAGAGGGAGGGGCAACAGGGACATCAGGATGAGTATGGAGGCCCGCCTTAAATCCACTGGATTCACAAAACCCTTAAATCTCAGCAGCTCTCTGGGGAGACACAAACTAACTGAACAACTGTCTATCACCTGGTGGACTTTAACAGATGTCACAGGAACCAGGTGGACGATGTTACCTCAACAATATCAACAATATCAATAATTCACTCATCCAGGAAGCTGCTGGTGTCTGTCTCATGTGTATTATGTACCTGTCCAGCAGCACAGTCTCCAGAGCTGGGACGAAGGGGGGGAGCAGCAGATTGACTCCTCGTAGGTCACAGCAGAACAGAGAGGTGGAGGTCAACAGAATGGAGGCTAGAACTGGAGGACATGTCTCCTTCGACACCTGGACGTTCTGCAGGAGGACGAGATAGAACCTGGGGGGGGGGGGGCACAGAGGATTAGTTCTGGGAGTCGTCTGCATGGAGAAGCTCGTAGGACAATGTTTTTGTTAATGTGTCCTCATGAGTACTTTGGTTGAGGAGGAACAGGTTGTTTTGTTCTGTTTTTATTTTTTTATTTTTATGCTCCTAGATGTGTATGTGGATAAGAATGTGATTAACATTTATGATTAACAAATATATACCACAATAACATTTTTTACCCCTATTTTTAATTAAACAAATGTGGGATTAGGTTTGGAATTCAATAAAATTATCGGTTAGGATTGACCATAAGAGTTAGAGGGTTAGAGATGTTAGGGTTAGAGGGTTAGAGGGCTAGAGGGTTAGGGTTATGGGGTTAGAGAGTTAGGGTTAGGGTTAGAGGGTTAGAGAGTTAGGGTTAGAGGGTTAGGGTTAGAGGGTTAGAGGGTTAGGGTTAGAGGGTTAGGGTTATGGGGTTAGAGGGTTAGGGTTAGGGTTAGAAGGTTAGAGGGTTAGAGAGTTAGGGTTAGAGGGTTATGGTTAGAGGGTTAGAGGGTTAGAGAGTTAGGGTTAGAGGGTTAGAGGGTTAGGGTAAGAGGGTTATAGGGTTAGAGGGTTAGGGTTAGAGGGTTAGAGGGTCAGAGCGTTAGGGTTATGGGGTTAGGGTTAGAGGGTTAGACGGTTAGAGAGTTAGAGGGTTAGAGGGTTAGGGTTAGAGGGTTAGAGAGTTAGGGTTAGAGGGTTAGAGGGTTAGGGTAAGAGGGTTATAGGGTTAGAGGGTTAGGGTTAGAGGATTAGGGTTATGGGGTTAGAGGGTTAGGGTTAGAGGGTTAGGGTAAGAGGGTTAAAGGGTTAGAGGGTTAGGGTTAGAGGGTTAGAGGGTTAGAGAGTTAGGGTTAGAGGGTTAGGGTTAGAGGGTTAGAGGGTTAGAGAGTTAGGGTTAGAGGGTTAGAGGGTTATGGTTAGAGGGTTAGAGGGTTAGGGTTAGAGGGTTAGAGGGTTAGGGTAAGAGGGTTATAGGGTTAGAGGGTTAGGGTTAGAGGGTTAGAGAGTTAGGGTTAGAGGGTTAGAGGGTTAGGGTAAGAGGGTTATAGGGTTAGAGGGTTACAGGGTTACAGGGTTAGGGTTAGAGGGTTAGGGTTATGGGGTTAGAGGGTTAGGGTTAGAGGGTTAGAGAGTTAGGGTTAGAGGGTTAGGGTAAGAGTGTTATAGGGTTAGAGGGTTAGGGTTAGAGGGTTAGAGGGTTAGGGTAAGAGGGTTATAGGGTTAGAGGGTTAGGGTTAGAGGGTTATAGGGTTAGAGGGTTAGGGTTAGAGGGTTAGAGAGTTAGGGTTAGAGGGTTAGGGTTATGGGGTTAGAGGGTTAGGGTTAGAGGGTTAGAGAGTTAGGGTTAGACGGTTAGAGGGTTAGAGGGTTAGGGTTAGAGGGTTAGAGAGTTAGGGTTAGGGGTTAGAGGGTTAGGGTAAGAGGGTTATGGGGTTAGAGGGTTAGGGTTAGAGGGTTAGGGTTATGGGGTTAGAGGGTTAGGGTTAGAGGGTTAGAGGGTTAGGGTAAGTGGGTTATAGGGTTAGAGGGTTAGGGTTATGGGGTTAGAGGGTTAGGGTTAGAGGGTTAGAGGGTTAGAGAGTTAGGGTTAGAGGGTTAGAGGGTTAGGGTAAGAGGGTTATAGGGTTAGAGGGTTAGGGTAAGAGTGTTATAGGGTTAGAGGGTTAGAGAGTTAGGGTTAGAGGGTTAGAGTGTTAGAAGGTTATAGGGTTAGAAGGTTAGGTAAAGATGAAGGGTTAGAGGGTTATAGGGTTAGAGGGTTAGGGTTATGGGGTTAGAAGGTTAGGGTTAGAGGGTTAGGTAAACATGAAGGGTTAGAGATGGTTGGTAACTTTAACCAGAGTTGGTTCTGTTCTATAACTCTAGAACCTGGAACTGGATCCTGAAAAAAAAATAAAAAATTAAAAAAAATAACAGACAGGTACCTGGACAGGTAGATGGACAGTATGTCCTCTGCAGTCTTCTTAGACGTGAAGATCCTGCAGAGCGTCCCACAGGCTTCAGCTCGTCCTGACGCCCATGACTCTGATACAGAGACGTCTTTCTGTCCAACTACAAAGAGTAACAGGTGTAAGTAGTACTATACAAGTAGTACAGTAGTACTAGAGATGTACTAGCGATGTAGTACCAGTAGTACTATAGGAGTATTAGTACTGTGTAGTACCAGTAGTACTATAGGAGTATTAGTACTGTGTAGTACCAGTATTACTATAGGAGTATTAGTACAGTGTAGTACCAGTAGTACTATAGTAGTATTAGTACTGTGTAGTACCAGTAGTACTATAGGAGTATTAGTACTGTGTAGTACCAGTATTACTATAGGAGTATTAGTACTGTGTAGTACCAGTAGTACTATAGGAGTATTAGTACTGTGTAGTACCAGTATTACTATAGGAGTATTAGTACAGTGTAGTACAGACCAGAGTCTCTGAGCTGAGCAGCATCAAACAACCAGCAGCCGAACAGGTGTAGGAGAGAATCCACATTAGACCTGAGAGGGGAGGGGGACGGGGGGCGCAGGGAGGAAGACGTCCAGTGATGGACCTGGGAGGACCAGGACGTCTGGGGGGACCAGGACGTCTGGGGGGACAAAAGGAGACCATTCAGAAGAGGGTGCATACCAAGAAATGAACCTGGACAGGAAACTTACCACAGACACTTTGCTGGTTGCCTTGGAAACAGCTTTGGGTTGTCTGTTGTGTGCTGGGGTGGGAGCGGGGGAGGAGATGTTGACTGGGGTTGGGGGGGCGCTGCCAGAACGAGGCCGGGAGACACCTGAGAAAACAGAAGAGAAGAAGAGCATCAGTCAGTGCGTTTACATGCAGAGTTTAATAGAGCTTTGCTCTAAACTCTACTTTCTGACTACAGTCCTTGTCCCAGTTTACATGCAGCGGAGAAAATCTAATAACTGTTCTCCTCCTCCACACTAGGGGGCGATACGTGTCTTTTCAGCGGGTTAATACCACGTTAATACGGCCCGATTTCTGGTTGATCCTATTGCATCATATAATCAGTGTTGGGCATGTTACATTTAAAAAGTAATTAGTTATAGTTACTAGTTACTTCTCACAAGAAGTAACTGAGTTAGTAACTGAATTACTTTTTTAAGTTTAAATATGTCTAATAATTTGTATTTTTTTTCTTAGCAGGTTTCAGCCAGTTGCAGAGTAGAATAGACACGTACTTACACAGAACTTTTATTATTTATTGCCCCTCAGACTGGTAGATATAAACCGCTTTCACATCAAAACTCTCGGGTCGACTTGGGTCGACTCTCCTTTGGTGCTTTCACACCAGCAGAAGTCCCGGGTCGGACCTCCCGCTGTGAGAGCTGCTGCCTGTTTTTTCCTCCGTCACATACATTACAGTCATCACGTACATTACAGATAAAGTTACCTGAAGAATGGACCCGTCAAACCCCCAATCCTTCAAAATGCTGCTGATATTAGAATAAATCACTGTGTCCTGCACTGAGCCTGATATCTGCCACCAGAACCCTAACCCCTACATGAACAACAGTCTCTGGCCTTCAGAGGTCATTCTTTATGGGAGACCAGAACTAGTTTCTGAGCTGAAGCTTCTACAATGATCCGGTCTGTCAGGAAGTAGAGTCAGAATGTAACAGGCAGATACATCAGAGTCAGAGACAAGAACCCGGGTCGACCAGCGACGGCTCACAGCGTTTCCTCCACATTCAGCTTTGATGCTGCTTCCCTCTGCTGGTGGGTGTGGGCGGTCTAGTATATACAGTGATGGGGTGGGTGTGGGTGGTCTAGTATATACAGTGATGGGGTGGGTGGTCTAGTATATACAGTGGTGGGTGTGGGTGGTCTACTATATACAGTGATGGGGTGGGTGGTCTAGTATATTGGGGGGACTAGTGAAGTGGGTGGGTGTGGTGGTCTATATATACATGGGTGGGTGGTCTAGTATATTCAGTGATGGGGTGGGTGTGGGTGGTCTAGTATATTCAGTGATGGGGTGGGTGTGGGTGGTCTAGTATATTCAGTGATGGGGTGGGTGTGGGTGGTCTAGTATATACAGTGATGGGGTGGGTGGTCTAGTATATACTGTGGTGGGGTGGGTGGTCTAGTATATACAGTGATGGGGTGGGTGTGGGTGGTCTAGTATATACAGTGATGGGGTGGGTGGTCTAGTATATACAGTGATGGGGTGGGTGTGGGTGGTCTAGTATATACAGTGATGGGGTGGGTGGTCTAGTATATACAGTGATGGGGTGGGTGTGGGTGGTCTAGTATATACAGTGATGGGGTGGGTGTGGGTGGTCTAGTATTTACAGTGAAGGGGTTTGTGTATAAACCGAACACGGCCTCTGATTGGCTTATCATGAAATCTTACTCCACCTTAGCCAATCATCATTCACCTATGCGGTTGTTTGGCCCCTCCCTCTTCTCTTCACCAAACAAAGTACCAAGTCGGATGTTAACAGGCAGCTTTAGTTTGTAACGCGCCCATTTAATCTTCAGTAACAGAGACAATGTTACAACGATGGGAATAGTATTTGGAGTCCTACATTTTTAAATCTCGTACGTAATGTTCTCACTACTTCTGGTGCAGATAGATGGCGCTGTCCCTCAGACGGTTCTTCTACCAGCTCTGTGGGGGGGTACTGATCCCTCCCTCCTTCTGAAGGCTTACCCCCACCCCCCGGTCCCAAAATCCTGGCTGGGTGTTCTATGTCTAAGGGACTGTGGTCCCTCCTAAAAGGGCTCATGTGTCTTTTTGATGAAGCCTGGAGAACTATATATCTGACCTGCACAAAAAGAGGGGCGGGGCTTACCATAGCAGGGAGGGCGGTCCCTAAATGGACTTCTGGTCACAGCAACCCCTAGGAGGACACCACATGTCACAGGTACATTCAAATAAAAACACACTAAATAAAAGTGGGGATGTCATCACGCTGCAGGTCCAACAAAGAGGTTCTGGAGGGTCCTGGTTCTGGACGGTCCAGGTGCTGTTAGATTAGTGCATTGGCTGGACCTGGTCAGAGGAACTGTATCAGGAAGTGAGCTCAACTTCCAGCAACTTATGCAGAACAGTGAGGATCTGGATCAGTGGTATCACGATGCTGGTTATCAGCTCAGTAACTGAACCAGGTTTGTGTTGTTGTGAATCGTATGAAGGCGGGTTCCAAGGCAGCAGAACCATCACAACCATGAGGCTGATCCACCAGCACAAAGGAGCAAAGACTGATTCTCCTCAGATATGAAGAAGAAAAGTCAAACACATTGAAGAGACGCCATAAGACAAAGCACTGCAGATTAAATACATGTGTAAACTACACATCAATGGTTCAGTTAGTTTAGATTTAATGAAGCCATGAATCCCAACCACTGAGCTGCAGAGATGAATCAGTGTCATTCCCCCAGATGTAACAGCTCTGGAGTAAGAAGATAAAACCATCATTTCATCTTCTTAATTCTATCATGTTACCTGGGTGACAATAAAGCTGGAAGCTGATGCCACAGTTACATCATATCAATACATCAGGTTGTTGTTCTGAATGAAATGATCCTGATTCTGAGCTGTGTTTGAGCTAAAACATCCTCTTCTTTGTGTGATTATCTCCTGGAAGATGCGTTCATGCCGATACCAGAAACCCAGGATTAACCCTGAAGTTACCTCGATAAGTCTGTGATGATACAGACCTCAGGTCTCTAGTCACAGGTTGTGTTTACCGAGAGAAGGCACCTGGTCTCTGAACTCCATCCTTGATGTTTGAGCTAAAAGAAACACAGAAACAACAATGACAAATACAACAACAACAACATAGAACATAACAGCTGATTTTTATCATTAACAAAAAATAATTGACTGTATTTATTGATACTTCATCACACTGTTTACACAAACTAAACACAATCTACATCTGTTTCAACAGAAAAAAAATCTCAACGTTTGCTCCTTGATTAAAAGTTACAACCTGATATTGTATTGTGTATATGTGTTGTGTATACCAGTGTGTACTGTGTGTATACCAGTGTGTAGTGTCTAGTGTGCTTGTGTGTAGTATGCTGTGTGTGCGTGTGTGTTTATGTATACCAGTGTTTGGAAGCTGCTGTTCTCTCAACTGTTTGTTGACACCTGTAGAAACAAGAGAACATTGTGTTGTTTGTTTACATCATAATAAACATAAATATAATAAATACAATAAACAAATATAATAAAATAATCAAACTCATACATAAAACGCTAAATAAGTTTGAACCTCGGAGCATCGTCATAATCATTAACCACTCAGCAGCAGGAATCAACCAGGAAAGCAGGCACAGCCCAAAAATGAATACTGAGCCCGGACCACGCTCCCCCTGCAGATGATTCCAGAGAAGCAGTGCTGGTCCAGATTAAAGCCGGACGCCTCCAGAAATGAAAACACTGCTTCTCTCTGCGAAGAGACAACAGCTAATATACGATATACAGGCAACACGAGACAAGCTAGCGGCACGTTAGCATGAGTTGACTCAGCACAGGCTGAGACACCAACCACGCTTAAAGAGATGGGCTCAGAGAAACAACTTGACAACAATCAATCACTAAGGAATGGAAGAAAATGCAGGAGAAATATCACGATCCAGAAAACAGAAGCAGGAGGCAAAATCTACGTCTGGTCGGTATTACAGAGGGAGCTGAAGGAGGCAATGTCATCTCATTCATCATGGATTTCTTTCCTGCTGTGCCCCCCCATCCTTTTGCCAAGAAAAGAAGATGATTGTGGCTCCAGGCCACAGGATGGATGTAAATAAAGCAGCGTCTGGACAAATGTTTTTGAGTGCCTGAAGATCTTCCACTGTAATTGCTGAGTGAAGAAGGAAATGTATAGATGTAATGATTATCACATGAGAGGGAATCATTTTAAAATAACATTTAGGCTATGATTTTATTAAAATACTTGATATGTAAATATTGCGTTGAATTTATCCCTGCAGAAAGAAATGTGAAATTACTGGTGTATTATAATGTACATTCATTGTGCGATATTCGGGGGGGTTCCCATCTTCCGATTGTTGCCCAAGAAGCAACAATTGGAACAACAAACAAGAAGCGAGACTGGTGCGATGGACAGATCTATTAGTATAAGTAAGTGAAATCATAAGCCCACAATATCTGCTGTGTGAGTCTTACCCTGCCATGCATGTGCAGTCAGCGGTGAGGATGTACCCTAGATCCCTGTGCATGTACACTCAGGTATCACAAGGCTTTCCCTTTACTCCCTGTCTCTGGCTGCACAGGACACCTGCCCTCAAAGTGCAAAACCCTGAACTCGTGTCATGACCACAAAGAACATAATTATACGTGTCCAAAGATGTGTATGCACGCAAACTGTCCTTAGTGTACACACACAATTAGATAACTGTATATGTCGGGCCACTTTGTCAGCATTCACCAACATTACGATCCTGATCCTGATCCTGATGTTGGAAACATCCAAAACAAGTGTTTTTCTGATTTGTGATGCAATGAAAAACAAGGCGATTTTTCATTGAAATGACATTTTATTGCAATTGTGTCAGGGAGAACTTACAAACTATACGGTATTGACCAGCTTTTGCCCCCTGGTTGTGTGCGCACCTAGTATTGTTTGTACACAAGAAACCCGTCTATAGACCAGGTACACTGTCAATGGAGAAAGACCCCAGGACATTCTGGTCCACCTCCATTATTATACGGATAGACAGAAAATACTGGATCTGGGCAAAACTAAAGACCAGCGTTGATTATTATTATTATCATCATTATTATTATTATCATTATCATTATCATTCAGGTGTACATCAAAATTTTCTAAATCCAAATCAATAAAGAGAGTTAAAAAAAAAAAGAATCAAAGTCTGTGATGTTAATATATTAATATATGATGACATGAACCCTAATTATCAGTTTCACTCAGGTTCAGGTTTAGGTTCAGGACTACGTACCGAGGAAGGCGTCCACCAGCGTTCCGACTCCTCTCATGGCTCTGAAGAAGACGTCTGGCAACGTAACATCCACCGGGTTGCTGGTCAAAGAGGAGACACTTCAGGACTGGGGTTCACCAAACCACGTCGCTGAAATTCAAACTCACCTGAAAAGATGCAGGAATCTGAACCAGGTCTCAGGGACCCGCTCGTCATCCAGGTCTGCAGGGATCCTAACATCATCCGGGACTTTGAAGGGAGGGAAGGACGGGCCAAAGGTCAGCAACAGCAACCTGGACACCCAACAAGAGAGAAGACAACCCAACAAGACAGGAGACAGCAATGGACAACACAACAACAAGACGACAAAACGTTAACGTTAGGACAACCTGTCCCTGTGAGCTCAGTACGTGTATGGGGGGGTTGAACCTGGAGGTTAAAGGTGCGACGGCTCGAATCCACTGATCCACTACGGCCGGCTGGTGTCTCCATCGACTCAACATCTGTCTGCACGTCCTCCACAAGGAGCGAGACGGAAAACATCGAGAGCAGGACAGCATCCACACCTCCAGAAGGACCTCCATGGACAGATCTGCCCCCCCCCCTGAGAACAGAGAAAACATGGGTTCCTCCATGGACAGGTCTACATAGGGCCCTACCTAGAACCTATATAGGTTATAGATAGATATATAGATATATACAGTCAGGTCCATAAATATTGGGACATCGACACAATTCTAATCTTTTTGGCTCTATACACCATCACAATGGATTTGAAATGAAACAAACAAGATGTGCCTTAACAGCAGACTTTCAGCTTTAATTTGAGGGTATTTACATCTAAATCAGGTGAACGGTGTAGGAATTACAACAGTTTGTATATGTGCCTCCCACTTTTTAAGGGACCAAAACTGTTGGGACAAATTAAAATATCATAAATCAAACTTTCACTTTTTAATATTTGGTTGCGAATCCTTTTGTGTCAATTACAGGAAAAAGTCTGGAACGCATAGACATCAGCAGACGCTGGTTTCATCCCTGGTGATGCTCTGCTGGCCTCTACTGCAAATGTCTTCAGTTCCTGCTTGTTCTTGGGGCATTTTCCCTTCAGTTTTGTCTTTAGTAAGTGAAATCCATGCTCAGTCAGACTCAGGTCAGGTGATTGACTTGGCCTTTGCATAACATTCCACTTCTTTGCCTTAAAAAACTCTTCGTTTGCTTTCACAGTTTGCTTCGGGTCATTGTCCATCTGCACTGTGAAGCGTCCAATGAGTTCTGAAGCATTTGGCTGAACATGAGCAGATAACATTACCTGAAACACTTCAGAATTCATCCTGATGCTTTTATCAGCAGTAACATCATCAATAAATACAAGGAACCAGTTCCATTGGCAGCCATACATGCCCACGCCATGATACTACCACCTCCATGCTTCACTGATGAGGTGCTAAACTTTGGATCATGTCAGTTCCTTTCCTTCTCCACACTCTTCTCTTCCCATCATTCTGGTACCAGTTGATCTTTGTCTCATCTGTCCATAGGATGTTGTTCCAGAACTGTGAAGGCTTTTTTAGATGTTTTTTTACCAAACTCTTATCTGGTCTTCCTGTTTTTGAGGCTCACCAGTGTTTTACATCTTGTAGTGAACCCTCTGAATTCACTCTGGTGAAGTCTTCTCTTGATTGTTGACTGTGACACACATACACCTTCCTCCTGGAGGATGTTCTTGATCTGGCAACTGTTGTGAAGGGTTTTTTTTTTTAACCAGGGAAAGAATTCTTCTGTCATCCACCACAGTTGTTTTCCTTGGTCTTCCAGGTCTTTTGGTGTCGCTGAGCTCACTAGTGCATTCTTTCTTTTTAAGAATGTTTTAAACAGTTGATTTGGCCACTAATGTTTTTACTTTCTCACTGATGGGTTTGTTTTGATTTTTCAGCCTAGTGATGGTTTGCTTCACTGATGGTGACAGCTCTTTGGATCTCACATTGACAGTTGACAGCAACAGATTCCAAATGCAAATAGCACACTTGAAATGCAGTCTAGACCTTTTATCTGCTCCTTGTAAATGGGATAACACAAACCTTCCATGGAACAGCTGAGCAGCCAATTGTCCCATTACTTTTGGTCCCTTAAAAAGTGGGAGGCACATATAGGGGTTATAGGGGAGACTTGGAACACAGTCACTGTCTTACCTGCAGCAGTGGGTGGAGCCAGGATGTTGTGGTTGATGCGGAGCAGGAAGTGGAGCAGAGCCTCCCAGGTGTCTCTGGTCATCAAGGAACTCTCTCTGGCCAAGGACTGGATGGCACACAAAACCTGAACACAGAGGGAACAGGTAGACCTATTGGTAGACCAGACTCACGTGGTGGTAGACCGGACTCATCTGGGGATAGACCGGACCCACCTGAACTCACCTGGCGGTAGACTGGACTCATCTGGTCACACCTGAGGGGAGGAGGGATGAATCAGGTCAGAAACTACTGAGACCCACACATAACCTGTTCCGAGTCTAGGTTCAGGTCTAGCGTCATATCTGGTATCATGTCTTGGTTCAGGTCCAGGATCGGGTCCAGGTGTCGAGATCAGTGTTTCTCAACCGGAGGTCTGCGGACCCTTAGTGGTCGTCGAAATTCAAACATCCTTTATGACATAGGGTACCTGGCCTCTAATTAAGAGTAATTAGAGTAATTAACTGTATTTAGTGATACTACATCACACTGTTAATACAAACTAAACACAATCTGCATCCATTTCAAATTAAGAGGCCCCCACTGTTCATTTCTTAATAATGCTCTTATTGTGAAACATCTGTAGAAAGGCGTGTTGGGAAACTCCTTAACTCATGAAATGAAGCTAATGCTAGAATCAAGCAAAGAGGAAGATGTTGTGATAACATGGAGAAATGGTTCAATTTAAAAAAAAAAAAAACGCCACCTGTTTCAGACGAAGCAAGAAAAGAAAAAAAAAGAGACAAAAAGACAACAGAGGAGCTAATAGCAGCAGCTATTACCTGTTAGCTTCACTAGCCTAAGCTAACATGCTATATACAATAGCAGGAGCTATTACTTTGACTAAAACTTCCGGACTCCAGTAACACTGGGAACTGGTCCAGGCGTCCAGATGAGGGGGTCTACCTGGACAGGAAGATGCTGTACAGGTGCCGCAGGATCTTCTGGGCGTACAGGTTGGGGTCTCTGCTGATTGGTGGAGGGATCGAGTCTTTCGGGGACACCAGGGCCATCAGCCAATCAGAGTAGATGTCCACACAGAGTTTGACTGTGTCCTTGTCCAATGGGAGTGTGAGACCATAACTCAGGACCTCCATGGTCCACTTCACCTGCACAGAGACCAGCAGATGTCAGGGTTAGAAACAGCACCTGGTCTGGATCCAGGGTTTTTATTTTTAGGGTTTTTATCGTTTCCAGAGACCAGGGGTCTGTATCAGGAAGCAGGATCACAGACTTATTGAGGTAACTTCAGGGTTAACTCTGGGTTTCTGGTTTCATTCTTATGGAGCTACGTTACCATGGTAACTCACTCTGAACAGCTGACCTGCTTCAGGTCAGGGTAACTTTCAGGATTTATCTGAATCTGATAAAAGGCCCACCAGCCAATCAGCTGTTCAGGAAAGAATCACGTGTCCTTTCATTGAAGACCTGATTGAGATCAGAGCCCAAATCACTAGAAGAGCGTTACGACGTGAACACATCTTCAGGAGATAATCACACAAAGAAGAGGATGTTTTAGCCGTTTGTTCCCGCTAAACTCAAACAGGTCCCGCAGGCACAATGTTCACATCATCAACCTCCCAGAAAATATTGGAATCTCTAGATAAGCATAGTATTATCCCATGGACCCACAATAACACACCTCAGTGCACATTTTGAAGTTACTGTGACTCTAAAGCTTCCTGCTAAAATGAGGGATGCTGTTTTTTATTGGTTTATTATAATGCTTTAGTGATTTATATTCCTACAGGCAATATGGATAAATTATTACACTTTTGCAGTAGAGTTTGATATTGGTTATTATTCAAAAAAAACAAACAAAAAAACTCTTAACCTTGATGGATATTTTTCAATTTGTAGTATGAACAATCTCTGCTGTTTTTCTTTTATGACATTTGACTGGTTATACAGAATATTGCATGGGGGTGCAGGGGCGGCCTTTCGTGATGGGATGATAGCCAGCTTTCTCAGTTCAGGTGCCCATATAGTGGGTGTTTTGTTTGTGGCTACTCCCACTTTGTTATATGTTATAGTGTTAGATTTTTCCTTTTTTTCCCCCTTTTTTTGGCGACATCAGGTTGAATATTTGGATCTCCACGTTTCGGACTACAACTCATATACAGGAGCTCAAAACTTTACCCAACCTCATCCGTAATAATGTCTATGTTACACATAGCAACCTGGAATATAAATGGCTTAAATGCCCATTAAGCGCTCGATGTGTCTTGATTGGCTTAAAAGACACAAGATAGACGTGGCCTTCATTCAAGAGTCACATTTTAAACACTCTGATAACCAACGCGTGTCGAACCGTTATTACTGTACTTCAGCTGCGTCTACTTTTAACTGGTATTGAGACATAGCCTATCCTTAACAATAACCCGAAGCTGTGAAAGTGAGCACGGTCGAATTGCTTACATTAAAACAAACATGTATGGTCAGAGAATAGCATTTCTATGTATAAATGCCACAAATCATTTTAGTCCAGAGTTCTTTGGCACAATCAGCAAGACTTTATATGACCTGCAGGACTTTTCAGTTATTATTGGTGCTGACATGAACGCTGTCACGCTGATCCCTTACTTGATAAATCTAGTAAACCATCTCAACATATCCCTCCTTCAACAACTGCCCTCCAAGGTTTAGTTGACAATTTTAGTCTCACGGATCTTTGCAGAGCTGTAAATCCTTCTTCAAGACAGTATAGTTTTTATTCATACAGACACAAGTTATATTGAAGGATAGATCACTTACTGGCTTCTGCAACTTTATACACTGAAATTCATTCAGCTGTGATTCATCCTAACTCATTATTTGACCATTGTGTTGTCACAGCACAGCTCTCACTTGCCAAGACTCCAACTAGGACGACAAGATGGCGCTTGAATTAATTATTTCAATTTATTTATTTATTATTTATTTATTTATTACTTAAAAACAATGAGTATTGTGACCATTTCAGAAATACTTTTAAATCATTTATCTCAGAGAATGCTAACTCAGTAGAGGACCCTCGAGTCTTATGGGGCGCAATTAAAGGGTATGTGAGAAATACTCACATAAACTGTTTACTTTGCATCCTATCTCAACGAACAAGACTGGGCAAAATTAATTCACCTGAAAATAAATTACAAAGGCTTGAACAGGCACAGCAGGGGAATGGCGATAAAAAGAAAATCTATGTAGTCAGAATGAAGTTGAACAATATTTTGAGACTACGAGCTGAATTTCAAATTCATAGGACTAGAAGGAGCTATTATTTTAATGGCTCGAGGCCCAGTCACCTGCTCTCACTTAGTCTGCAAAAATGTGAAAAATATTCCAACATTGCAGCTATCAGCTCAAACCACAAATTGTTGACTGCTCCCAAAGAAATTAATCTCTTAAAGTTGGTTCCTTTTTCAATGACATGAATGCTGCCTTGATAGCGGTACTGCCCAAACCCAATAAGGACACCACGAAATGTGGGAACTATAGACCACTGTCTATCCTCAGTGCAGAAATAAAAATCTTTGCCCACATACTGGCCTCCCAAATAGAACCCCACATAGTCACAATAATTAACAGTGACCAGACAGGCTTCATGAAATCAAGGCTTGCTTCTGACCATGTACGGCGTCTGCTTTGTGTAATTCATGCTGCCAAGGATATTCCCTCTCCATGTGCAATATTGAGCCTTGACACAGGAAAAGCCTTTGATAGGCTACAATGGGAATACTTGTGAATGGTTCTACAGTGCTTTACATTGGGTTCAACCTTTATTAAGTTAACTAAACTACTATACAATAACCCGACTGCAATGATTAACACTAATGGCATCATATTAAATAAGTTTAATTTATCACGCTGGTGGAGTCCCTTGCACAGAAAATTTGTCAACACCCAAATATTTCCCCCATCACTTTTAACAACCCCACACACTCCATCTTGCTATATGCTGATGACCTGTTATTATATTTCGATAGAGCAACCTTCTCATTACCGCATATTTTGGATACTTTTCACGAATTTATCTCTCTATCCGGTTACAAGATCAATTGGACAAAATCTACGCTTCTCCCTTTTAAACTCTTAATTGAACCTTAGCTCATTACCTCAGCACATCACAGTGGTCAAACGATTTAAATACTTGGGGGTGGACATTTTTCCTTCATTAGCTAATATTGCCAATAAGAATTTTCAGAACATTTACAACAAAACTGAGGCGGATCTCAATAGATGGTCTCATTTGCCAAAATTAGCTCGTGCATCAATTATTAAAATGGATATTTTACCTCGCATTAATTTATTTTCTTGGATGTTGCTCTTACCACCCCCAATTGATTATTGGAAAAAGTACATTCTTTGATATCTAAGTTTATTTGGGGAGGGAAACGGCCGCATGCGACGTTAACTACGCTTCAACGAGATAAAGCAGTGGGTGGTCTTTCTGTGCCTAAAAACTATTTCTGGTCATTAGTATTGAGATCACTCACAGATTGGCTTAACCCCAATTCTGATCCCTGTCGGAAACCTATAGAAAAGAACCTAGCATCCTCACACAGACTGGAGGATCTGACTTACTCCACTGTCCCTTTGAAACAAGCTAAGCTGCGACTCGGTCCCATAATGAGTTTCCTCCATTGCACTTCCATTCTGTATAATAGAGGACGAAAAAGAGGTTTGGTTCCCCGATTTTATTCACTTATCTGGGATGCCTCTTATAAAAACTATCTCTATTGTACATGTGTGGTCTAGTGAAATGGAACACTGCATCGGAAGTCATTCATTGAACTGGGAAAAGATTTGGTCCTCAATTGTCCAGATCCCTTTTAATTATATCCACATGACTTACTTCACTCCAAGGAGAAACTTTCTCATGAAATGTTTATCATCTCCAATTTGCACCCTGTGCTCAGATGGACTTATAGGCTCATATGTACGTATGTACTGGGAATGCATGGTTGTGGGTTTTTTTGCGGGGAGGTTTGTTCTACTTTACAATGACTACTGGTACAACGACTTCCAGTATCATGTATTGGAAGTCGTTGTACCATGTTCTCCCATTGTGTTACTCCTGAATGATACCACCTCATTAAAATTGAGATGCTGGAAAAGACGTATTCTCCTAACGGGAATTACTGCTGCCAAAAATATACTGGCTTTACGCTGGAAACCTCCACATACAGTTACCAAGCCCCATTGGATTAACACATATATTACACCGCCATGTCCCTTTTTTCTCTCTCTCTTTTTTATGGGATTGCTGTACATGTTTTCCTTCAAAAGCAATAATAAAAAAAATGTTCACAAAAAAAGAAGATGGTTTTATCTTTTTACTCCAGAGCTGTTACATCTGGGGGAATGACACTGATTCATCTCTGCAGCTCAGTGGTTGGGATTCGTGGCTACGTTACATGGAAACTAACTGAACCATTGATGTGTAATTTACACATGTATTTAATCTGAAGTCCTTTGCCTAATGGCGCCTTGACTTTTCTCCTTCATATCTGAGGAGAATCAGTCTTTGCTCCTTTTTGCTGGTGGATCAGCCTCATGATTGTGATTGTTCTGGATTGGCTGATACAGGCCTCAAACCCTAACTTCCCACTAGTCTCTCAGAACTGAAGAAGCGACTCTGCAAAACGTCTTCAAGAAATTCTACAAGTCCAGTTGCCTTTATTCAACACCTTTTGGTCATGACCTGGATGACTGAGCACCTTCACAGATTTATTAGTGTGTGTGTTAACGTGTGTATGAGCCGTCAAAGCAGTTTATCATTTTACACTAATACACACACTAACACACACACTAACACACACATTAAAACATACACACACACACACTAGTACACACCTGTCTGTCCGTGCTGAGGAGGCTGGGGGTCTCGGGGTTTGCCAGGCTGGTTCCCAGGGGTGTCACCACAGCAACAACAACATCTCTGGCCACAGAAGGCGGAAAACAGCTGAGCACGCTCAGGTGGCCACGCCCTCTGCACTCTGATTGGTCCATGAAGAGCTCACCTGGTGAACCTGGGGCAAGTAAGGTGACCCTGAGTCTGACCCTGAATCAGTGTCGGTGCTGACAGCAGATTAAAACACACACCTGCTAATACCTGCTAACAGCTAACACTGCTAACGGCCAACACCTGCTAACATCTGTTAACTGCTAAGACCTGTTAACACCAGCTAATACCTGCTAAGAGCTAACACTGCTACCAGCTCAGACCTGCTAATATCTGCTAACACCTGGGAACATCTACTAACACTTGCTAACACCCGTTAACTGCTAACACATGTTAAGACCAGGTAACACCTGCTAACAGGTTGCTCGCAAAGTCAAGACTGAGTCACCTCCTCCTCCTGCTCCAAGGTTGCCCTGCAAACACCCCTTTCTCCCTGAGCTGTGACTGGTAGGCAACGCCCCTTTCTCCCTGAGCTGTGACTGGTAGGCAACGCCCCTTTCTCCCTGAGCTGTGACTGGTAGGCAACGCCCCTTTCTCCCTGAGCTGTGATGGCAGCGGGTCAGTTTACAGTCAATAAACTCTGTAAAGTTCAGCTGCTTTGATAAAAGCTGGCAGGAAAGAAAACTGTTGCGTCACTGAGTAAAATTCATCTTTATTTTGTTGTTTCCCTTTAAATCAAAACAGTTTCACATTTAGCATGAAAGTAAATCAACAGACAGACTGGCAACATGCTAACCTCCATGACAACCAGGAGAGGCAGTGTGATTGGGTGAGGTTGAGATGTTAATCTCCATGACAACCAGGAGGGGCAGTGTGGTTGGCTGAGGTCAAGCAGAGTCTTTTCAAAACATAGAGAGAGCTGATTGGCTGGCAGTAAAAAAATAAAATTATACAGCAGCATGGAGATCCCTGCAGGAGGGGAGGTAAAGGTGGGGTGGGGGGGTTAGAGGTCAGGGTGTGTGTGGGAGTGTGTGTAGGGGTGGGGGCGGGTGGGGGCGGGGTCAGTAGGGTTGTCTCTTGAGGAACCTGGTGAACATGGCAAAGGCAGCTGCTGGTTTATCTGATGGAACCATGTGACCTGAACCCTGGAGGAGGACAGAGGTCAAAGGTCAGAGCCAAGATCATCAAACTGAGCATGTGCAGAAGTGTCCGGATGATCCAAGTATGTACCTTGACGGTGAGGAAGGCGATGTTGTCAAATTCTTTGACGAAGCCCCCGACCTGTCGACCGTCCACGTCGTCATAGAGCCATGGACGCCTCTGGACCTCCACCTGAGAATCAGAAACACGGGTCAAAAGCTGGGGGGGGGGGCTCATGATAAATAAATAGTTTACTTACGTGCTGCTGCAAAGACTCCACGAACCACTCGTCCCCCATGAAGTTGCAGGCCATGTCGACGTCGCCGTTGTAGATCAGGACCCGGTACTTCTGCACAGAACCAAAACACTCTGGGTCAACAGGGTCAAGTCTGACACCACGAACCTTTCAACATTTATAGAGGGTGGGGTTCAGGGTCTGGGTCACTGACCAGAGCAGAAAGCAGCGCCAGATACTGCTTCTTGACATCCATGAAGATCCGGACGTAGTTCAGGTTGACCTCAGAGCTGCAACAAGAATATCAGGATGTCACTGTCCAATCACAACAGAACCAGAAACCAAGAATCAGAACCATGGTACCTGCAGATGGACCAGTCCAGAGCCTTGGGGCTGATGTGCAGAGCTTTCTTCACGTAAGGGTTATTCAGGTAGAGGGAGGAGGGGGTGGAGTTGGTGCAGGGGGGGTCCAGACGAGCCTTCCCGTGTTGAGATGCTAAACTCAGGAACCTCTACAAACCAAAGAGAAACCAGGTGAACGTCCGTGACCAGGAGGAGGGACTCTGACGTCCGGAAGTGGGACTCACCTGGTTCCAGATCCGGGTCTGTGGGTGGTTGAGGAACCAGTTCCCCAGGTCTCTGATGACGAGCTGCCCCTCCTCAACACTGACAACCAACACATGATCAATAACAGACCAGGGTCAAGGGTCAAGGGTCAAAGGTCAAAGGTCTTACCTGACCCTCTCATGGACGCCACCTGGACAAGATGCATACAGGTTGTAGATGTTCAGTCCGGAACTGTACACGATGGTCTGGACCTCCGACAGCTGCAGAGGACACACAGCTGAGACAACCAGGACAGAACAGAGGGACAGACGGACAAAGGGACAGGCCCAGAATGGACGGACTCACGCTGTTGGTGCAGTTGGGGTTCTTGTTGCTGTAAAAGTCACATTTGGCGTTGACGCAGCAGAAAGTCTGGAGCTCGGTCCACAGCTGGAGGCCCAGGAGGCCGTGGTAGTAGGCGAAGTACACCAGAGAGTTATCGTTGAGCTCGTAGCTCGACATCCCGTTACCCACAGCAACACCCTGCAGGCAGGACAAGGTGGGACATAGTGGGACATAGTGGGACAAAGTGGGACAAGGTAGGACATGGTGGGACATGGTGGGACATGGTGGGACATGGTGGGACATGGTGGGACATTGTGGGACAAGGTGGGACATGGTAGGACATGGTGGGACATGGTGGGATAAGGTAGGGCATGGTGGGACATGGTGGGACATGGTGGGATAAGGTGGGACATGGTGGGACAAGGTGGGACAAGGTGGGACAAGGTGGGACAAGGTGGGATAAGGTGGGACAAGGTGGGACAAGGTGGGACAAGGTAGGGCAAGGTGGGACAAGGTGGGGCATGGTGGGACATGGTGGGACATGGTAGGGTATGGTAGGGTATGGTGGGACATGGTGGGACAAGGTGGGACAAGGTGGGACAAGGTGGGACACTTCAGTAGAGCTCTGGGAGCTGACATCACCCTGCGCCGTTAATCCGAACGCGTTCATATTGGCAGGAAACTCTTCTCTGATGACTATTCAGTTGACAACTGCGAGCAACTAACTACTCACGATGAGAAAGAAAAACAGTTACTTGTTATTGCGATTACGTTACTGTACAAATTACAACGCACAACGATTAGCTCGTTATGTTATGCTGCCGTTACGACAGAGACGCCGTTTTTAAACGACAAACTCCTTATACTGAACAGTAAACTCCTGCCAATATGGCGGCATCGCCAAAAAAGTAATATGAGCTCCATATCCCTGCCTGTACTACTCTCCTCACTGGTGTGTAGTACCTGTAGTACTAGTACCCGTAGTGCTGCAGTACCTGCAGGTTGAGGCTGGCGTCCTCCATCACCCTCATTGCCAGTGTGGGGATGTAGATTCCTCCATAACTCTCTCCAGTCAGGAACAGCTGGTTGCTGCTGAACTCCGGAAACAGGCGGAGGAACTGCTTCAGAGCCAAGTAGTTGTTCATGGACACCTGCAGAGAAAACCACACCTGAACACACCTGAACACACCTGAACACCCGCGAGCCAATCAGGAGGCAAGTTTCCAGCACAGACCTCTGTGTCATTGGTGACGTAGTTCTTATCATCAGAGTACGAGAAGCCGACGCCTGCTGGAGACTCCAGGTACAACATGTTGGCAATCTGCAGGTCAGCAGGGAACAGTCAGAAAACGAACAGTCAGACTGAGAACAGTCAGACTGAGAACAGTCAGAGAACAAACAGTCAGACAGGGAACACTCAGACAGGGAACAGCCAGACAGGGAACAGTCAGAAAACGAACAGTCAGACAGGGAACAGTCAGAGAACAGACAGTCAGAATGAGAACAGTCAGAGAACAAACAGTCAGACAGGAAGCAGTGAGAGAACAGACAGTCAGAAAACGAACAGTCAGACAGGGAACAGTCAGACAGGGAACAGTCAGAAAACGAACAGTCAGACAGGGAACAGTCAGAGAACAGACAGTCGGACTGAGAACAGTCAAACAGGGAGCAGTCATAGAACGAACAGTCAGACAGGGCACAGTCAGAAAACAGACAGTCAGAAAACGAATAGTCAGACAGGGAACAGTCAGAAAACGAACAGTCAGAGAACGAACAGTCAGACAGGGAACAGTCAGAGAACAGACAGTCAGACTGAGAACAGTCAGACAGGAAGCAGTCAGAGAACAGACAGTCGGACTGAGAGCAGTCAGACAGTGAGCAGTCATAGAACGAACAGTCAGACTGAGAACAGTTAGACAGGAAACAGTCAGAAAACAGACAGTCAGAAAACGAACAGTCAGACAGGGAACAGTCAGAAAACGAACAGTCAGACAGGGAGCAGTCATAGAACGAACAGTCAGACAGGGAACAGTCAGAAAACAGACAGTCAGAAAACAAACGGTCAGAGAACGAACAGTCAGAGAATGAACAGTCAGAGAACAGACAGTCAGACTGAGAACAGTCAGTAAACAGACAGTCAGAAAACAAATGGTCAGAGAACGAACCGTCAGAGAACGAACAGTCAGACAGGGAACAGTCAGAGAACAGACAGACTGAGAACAGTCAGACAGGGAACAGTCATAGAACAAACAGTCAGACAGGGAGCAGTCAGAGAACAGACAGTCAGACTGAGGACAGTCAGAGAACAAACAGTCAGACAGAACAGTCAGGCAGGGAACAGCCTGACAAGGAGCAGTCAGCCCGGAAACAATCAGGCAGACAGGAAACAGTCAGACATGCATGGAAAAGTCAGGCAACGAACAGTTGGACAGACAGGGAATAGTCGGACATGGTAACATGGTGTTGTACCTTGTTCCATGAGTAGGGGTTGTACTGCAGTGTCGCTCCATCATCCTGGATCTGAAACAGGTAAGAGCAGGTAAGGGGCGGAGTCACAGGTTATTTAGTTGGGGCCACAGGTAAAAGCAGGTAAGGGGCGGAGTCACAGGTTATTTAGTTGGGGCCACAGGTAAAAGCAGGTCAGGGGCGGAGTCACAGGTTATTTACCAGGAAAGGTCCGTGTTCGGTCAGCAGTCCGTCCAGAGAGCTGCATCCAGGACCTCCGTTCAGCCACAACACCAGCGGGTCAGAGGACGGCTTGTTCTGGGACTCCACGAACCTGGAGACAACAAGACGCAGGGCACTGACTGGACAGGTGTCTCCTTCCCCCTCAGGTGTCTCCGTCCCCCCTCCCCTCAGGTGTCTCCGTCCCCCCCCCCCCCCAGGCGTCCCCCTCCCTCAGGTGTCTCCGTCCCCCCCCCCCCAGGCGTCCCCCTCGCCTCAGATGTCTCCGTCCCCCTCCCCCCAGGCGTCCCCCCCCCCCTCAGGTGTGTCTAGTACTGACCAGTAGTGCAGGTGTTTGCCATCGGCCACGTCCAGGTATCCTGAGTATTGTTTGAAGCTCGGTTGTTTCTGGAGACCAGGCAGGTAAGTCACCTGATCAGCCTGTGGAGCCGCATGAGCGGCGAGCGCACAAACCAGGAAGTAACACAACAACACCTGCATCTAAAGTGGACATAGTCAGACAGGTAAATTAATCAGTGACATCATCAGACAGGTAAATTAATCTGTTAGATTCACTGAAATAAATCATTAAACCAGTTTGTTTGATTCATTTTAGTTTGAGGAAGTGACTAGTTTTATTCTGATCACGGGTTCAAACCCGGAAACATATGACAGCGTGACCAAATCCACGGAGATTTTTAGAAAGTCGAGTTTGTGAGTGACTGTGAATGGCCCGGACTCATCACTAGAGGGTTCTGGTTCTGGTTCGAGTCACAGTGTCTGGCTTTGATTCAGCTCATCAGTTCGGAGAAACGTTAAACTCTAAAACTAATTTCTGAACGGAGTTTGTCGGAACCCGAAGAAGAGCACAGAGCCAGAATGAGTTCAGTTCAAATCAAACCATAAAGTTACTTCGATTTGATCAACTTCAGTTAGTTTAAACCCGGAAGTGGGTTGTCTCTGGGTTAGCTCTGTGTTAGCTCTGTGTTAGCTCTGGCTAATGGCTTAAAGCGAGTAAAGGCGAGTAAAGGCGAACGTACTTGTGAACGGCCCGTGGTCTATTTACAGATAATTGTCTCACCTCGTCTGAGTCCACCTGGTCTGAGACTCCACAGAGAACTGGAAATCATGTGACAATAAACCACATATCACGTGACTGGAGTCAGCGTCACGTGACTGAAGCAGGTCTTTTTTTAAAAAAAAAACTTTATTAATAATTACAATCCAGTTCAATGATTCACGAGGCGGCTACAGACGTTAGAGAAAACACTTCAGAATATCTTATTCCACAAATCCGTTTATAAATGAATAAATCCAAAGTCACATCATTGCAATGTCTCATAGTTTTAATATGTTGCTTCCAAGATGGTTTTTGTTTAGTGTGTCTGATGTTTGGCTAAAGAGATAATCAGACTATGAACACATAGACGCAGAAGTAAAAAGCCAGTTGCAGATATCTTCCAATAATTTGGTAGAAAAGGGACCAGAATAAATGAAAAGCATGTTCAGTGTGTTCGTTACAGAAAGAGCAGTTTACATCTAGATCTTCTTAGAATCTTAATGGTTAATTAATGAATTACTAATTAACGGTGCATTCACTGACTCTCTGGGCCATCAGGGACAGGAACTAACAAGTCATCTACACATCAACAGAACCAGAACTAGAACCAGGGACAGATCCAGACCTGACCTGGTCAGATAGTGAGTTTTATCCTGCATAGATATATATCCACTAGAAGCTGCATTCTGGCTGGTCAGAGGTTTTTACCAGTTTATCAGACTGTAGTCAGACACTAAAATGACTCATTTACAGACGTTCCCATGAAAGATGTTTTATATTATTTAACCTTTATGGACGTGAATGTATCTCTAAAGTTTATGTAAATTAAGCTATTGTATCTTGTTGGGCCACTTGGGCGCGGGAGCGTTGACGCATGGTTCCGATGGACAGAGACAGTGAAGGCATCTTGTGTTTATATCTGTGTATTTCAGCCATGTGAGCTCATTGGCTGCAGACCTTTAATTACCTGGTAACCGTGGAAATAAAAAACAATGAAGTGGATCAAACTGAGAAAACTTTATTAAAAAACAACTCAGGAGGTAAACAATCTGTACAACATGTGGAAGAGGGGGCGGAGCTTCTCCAGGGCAGAGGGGGCGGTTTCATCCCGGGGGGGGTGGAGCTTCTCTAGGGTCGAGGGGGGGGTCTCATCCCGGGAGGGGGTGGTCCTGAAATGGCAGGGAGGTCACACAGTCAGTTTACATACTGGGTTTGATCGTCTCCATGGTAACCTCTGGCTTACCTCTCATGCCAGGGGGAGGCGGCCTCATGCCTGGGGGGGGCATGCCCATTGGAGCTCCTCGACCTGGAGGCATCCCCATCGGGGGGCCCATGGGGGGCCGCATGCCGGGAGGGGGGCCCATCATACCTGAGGAGGGCGGAGCCAGGTGAGCGCCATGACCGAGTCCAGAAAGTCCATCAACAAGGTGCAACATGACTTACCTGGAGGGGGGGCTCCTCGTCCCATGGGGGGCGGAGCTCCTCGCCCAGGTGGGTACTGGGTGGGGGCCCCGGCGATGCTGGCGCCCGCTGCTGCTGCTGCAACTGTTCCTCTTCCCTGGGGGGTCATCACCTGGACAAACACAGGTCGTCATCAGCAGCTGTACCCCCCCCCCCTCCCCTCCCCGCCCCATACTGTTACCATGGTTACCTGCTGGGAAGGGCCGCCCACCCCTCTGACAGGCCCCGCCAGTCCAGCGGGGGCCTGAGGCATCGGAGCTCCTGCAGGGACGCCGCGACCCGCCGCCCGGCCCACGCCAGGACCTCCGGCCACGCCCGCCAGCGGCACCCTGGCGATCCCCGTCTGAAACAGGAAACGGTTGTTAGGCTCTACTGAGCGTGCCCAGAACACCCCATCAATGGCTGCAGCCTTACATCTTTAGGAGGGGGGCCCTCCACCGTCATGGACACCAGGTTCTCCCCCCTCAGCAGGACCAGGCCCAGAACCCTCTTCTCCTCGCGCTCCGGCTGCTTCGAGTTCTTGGGCCTGACGGAGACGTCACAACGTTATCGCACAACAAAGACGGGCGGGACACGGGCGGGACACAGGAGGGAGGACGCGGGACACAGGAGGGAGGACACGGGACACAGGAGGGAGGAGGGAGGACACGGGCGGGAGGACACGGGCGGGAGGACACGGGCGGGAGGACGGGGGAAAGGGGGGACACAGGCGGGGACACAGGGTGGACCTACATGATCGGGAGGACACAGGCGGGAGGACACAGGCGGGAGGAGGGAGGACACAGGCGGGAGGACACAGGCGGGAGGACACAGGCGGGAGGACACAGGCGGGAGGAGGGAGGACACAGGCGGGACACAGGCGGGAGGACACAGGCGGGAGGACACTGGACCTACTTGATCTTCCTGAACTCGTCGCAGTCGCACAGGATCAGGTTCATGTGTTTGTCGAAGGCCTTGAAGGTGCCGATGAAGATGCGTCCGTCCTGGAGGATGCACCTCATCCTGAAGTCGATGTGCTGCAGCATCTTACTGCTCTTTCCCACCGTCTGAGACACATCACACCGTCACATCCCCTCCTTCCTCTGACTCCTCGCTAAATTAACTTTTATTTCATAAATAGGAGGCAGCACATTACGACGCTCATTTCACAGCGTGAAGCTTCAGGCGCGGACACTTGAGTTATTGCGTTAATCGGACTCTAACAGAACTTCATGTAAACACGTTACTACGATTAAAATCCGATGGAAACACAGATAATGCGACTGGAATCGAAGTTTCATCGTATGATGCGTGTGCGCATGCTCCACCACCGCTGCACTGGCGCGTGACCCCGGAACAAACGCGTCCATGAAGCCGATCGCAGAAGAAGAAGAAGAAGAAGAAGAGAAACGGAGGCGTCTGAGGGACAGCGCGGATCTTACCTGCACCAGAAGTAGCGCGAACATTACGTACAAGATTAAAAATGTTCTATTATCCGTCTGGTTGTTGTTTAAATGTCTGACACATGAACGACTCTAGTTTATTATATCACGTAATAGATCAACCAGAAATCGGGCCGTATTAACGTGGTATTAACCCGCTGAAAAGACACGTGTCGCCCCCTAGTGTGGAGGAGGAGAACAGTTATTAGATTTTCTCCGCTGCATGTAAACTGGGACAAGGACTGTAGTCAGAAAGTAGAGTTTAGAGCAAAGCTCCATTAAACTCTGCATGTAAACGCTCTGAATGATTCTCACATGAAGACGAAGCTGCTTTCTGACCAACTTCACTCTTGTTTTGTTGAGATGTGCTGATGTGCTCTACTGACAGATCCGGGAGCTCAAGATATTATTAATAATGAGCTCTAGATGTTATAATTAATGAGCTCTAATTATTATAATTAATGAGCTCTAGATGTTATAATTAATGAGCTCTAGATCGTAACCTTACACATTTTACCGCCTCCCAGATAAAGCGTCTTTGGATATTTAGAAAAGCGCGATATAAAACCGATGCATTATTATTAATCTGTTCAATTTACTCAAGACGGAAGCGTTTAAATCTCTTTTATATTTATATTTCTTTGGAGAAACATTGATCCTCTCTCATCTCAGTCCGTAAGCTCCGTGTTTTAAAACTAACAGAAACCGTAGCCGGTAACTAGCCGGTAACTAGCCGGTAACTAGCCGGTAAGCTAACGGCTAGCAGAGACACCGGAGGCCTCCCCCGGTAAACTACCGGCCTCCGGTGGTCGGGCAGGCGGACAGAGCCGATAATAAACCGGAGAAAACGATTATTGGTCTGATTTGTGATCGATTAAGCTCAGACCTGCAGCTCGACATCGACGTCCATCAAACGTTCATTCAAACCGCCGCCACCGTTCGTATAAACCGTAAACCGGAGAAATACGGAGCTCGGTTGACCGACCGGGCGGCGGAGCCGCGGTCCGGTTCACACTCACCATGTCTGCGGTTCTGATGGCTCCGATTCTCCACGGATTCACCGAACAAACCAAAAATATTCACCCGCGGAGCTCCCGCCGGGGCGTCTTTATCAGGGGGGACAGGAAATGACGCAAAGCTTGTGTGTCGCAGCGGAAGTGTCCCGTCTGGAACTACGGAAGCTCAAAAGAGTTCCGACCTATCCAGCGTAAAGTTCGATGGGAGTCAAAAGTAGCGTCATACAGTTCTGTACACACACATTTATATGGCAGCAGGTTCTCTGGCCTGTAGCTGGACTGAGGAATATGTGTCTGTAGCAGAAGGAAGAGTTACAGGCAGATACTGACCCATCATCAACGCCTCCAAGGAGGAGGAGGACGGGCCCAGATTCATTCTACAGCAGGACAACGAGCCCAAACATCCAGCTAAAAACTATCTTCACAGGAAAGAAGACGAAGTCCTGAAGTGGTGGCATTGGAGGCCTGGTTCATAGAACTACAGTACGTCTGTGCTTCAGGACTCAGGGCAGATGGAGACGCTCCGTTTACATCCCTCCATCAGCGACAAGGAAACATGTGACACCATCCATCAAATCTTTTGATTACACCATTAATTTCTCTTGTGGATCATTAAAGTCATCCACAGAAGATCTGGGGTAAGTTCTCCAAGTAGTTTGGAACAACCTACTAGTCGAGTTCCTTCAAGAACTGTTTCCAAGTGGACCTAGAAGAACTGATGCTGTCTGGAAGATGAAGGGGGCCACACTCCTCTTCTGTTCATTCATGATGGAAATAAACTATTACAGTTCTTCTCAGTTGCTTTGGTATATTTCTTAAATCGTCCTCGACATTTGCAAAACAGTAAGTGCATTTCTCAAAACAATTTGTACAAATAGCAAAACACCATGAATTACCTGCAAAAGCTGCTCTTTGCTCAAAATCCTTGGTTCATCTGTCAAAAGTAAATATCCGTGTCAATGACCATGTCAGTGCCATGAGAACAACAAGTCCTTGTGTCATTGTGTACGGATAAAACAGGCAGATTGCTTAGTCATGTTGTCAGTACAACAGTGGACGCTCTGATCTAAACTCTGGCTAAAGGTTCAATGACAGTTATTGTAAATTGTAGGTTAAACCTTAGTGTATGTGGGAGTTTGAGTGCAAGAGACTGGACAAGATTCACATTTATCCTTTTATTGTTTGTACTGTAATTTGTTGACAGACCTGCTGCGATGTCATCACACGCTGCATCCATGGCAACCACACAGGTCATCCGTGTACGTGGCTGTTGATCATATACTTTCCATCTCCATGCTGAGGAAAATGCCTCCATGCGATTAAGGAATGGGGAGTAGGGTGAGAGGAACTCCTTCAGCATCCTGTTGTGGGCCGCGAACCATTACCTGATGATGCTGGAGCGATGGAAACTGACATTGTTCCAAACTATCACATACTTTGACAGGTCATCTTCAATCTGGCCGCTCTTCTCCAGGGATGAGATCCTGTAGAGAGAGTTCCTATGAGGTGACAAGATGCTCTGCATCGTTTGGCCCAATAATGGGAATATGCGTCAGCACCATTCCCAGAGATGGCAGCAGCAACGGTCAATTCAATCCAGTCTTATTTATATAGAACCAATAACAACACAAACCGTCTGAAGACGCTTCACAAAAACCAGCCTGAAACCTCCAGAGCAGCCTGAGGGAAAAACTCCCTTTAACAGGAGGAAACCTGGAGCAGAACCAGCTCATATGGAGGAACCATCTGCTGAAGACCAGCCGGGTAGAACCAGAGCCGGGTAGAACCAGAGCCGGGTAGAACCAGAGCCGGGTAGAACCAGAGAAGATAGAGAGAAGAAGAACAGGAGATGACCTGACACATCACCACAGCTCTGTGGCTGGTGATATTTCTACCTTCAGCTTCATCCATGTAGATGAAGCCGTGCGGTGGTTCACTTATAGTTCTAATATACGCTTTATCCAGAAGACACAAAATGAGTTTGATGGAGAACATACATTTTCCTTTTGGGCGAGATACAGTTACAGCGAATGTATACAGCACATATTGCATCTTCTGTTCTACAGCCATAGCAAATGTGTAAAAGTCACAGTTACTGTGTTGTACTATACGATGTTGTGTTTACTGTGAGGTACAGGTGCTCCATGCTCATACATGTGTTACCTGCACATACAGGTAGCAGCTCCTTCACTCTGTCACCGTTTCTTTCAAATGGAACAGTGTTTATTTGGTGTCTTCAGCTCCCTGACACTGACTGAGATGAGATGCTGACTGTGTGGATGTTATCAGACATGTTGGTGGGACTCTGCATCTCCCTTAGTCTTATGGCATCGTTTTCTACAACCATGGTGCAAATAGCCTCCACCTGTTCAGGTGTGAAAAGGGGCGTGTCCCCCCCTGTGAAGTAAAGGGTGAACTAACGCAAAACACAACATTTAGTAAGATAAAATGTCATTGTTTACGTAAAGTACACTTACTGTATATAGTAATTCCTAATGTAGGAATCCTGTAATACTGTATGAAGCATTACAGAAAGTATAAAGTATTACAGCACAGCGCCTTAGATTAGATTAGATTAGATTAGATTAAATTAGATTAGATTAGATTAGATTAAATTAGATTAGATTAGATTAGATTAAATTAGATTAAATTAGATTAGATTAGATTAGATTAGATTAGATTAGATTAGATTAGATTAGATTAGATTAAATTAGATTAGATCAAATCAAATCAAATCAAATCAAATCAAATCAAATGAGATTAGATTAGATTAGATCAGATCAGATCAGATCAGATCAGATTAGATTAGATTAGATTAGATTAGATTAGATCAGATCAGATCAGATCAGATCAGATCAGATCAGATCAGATTAGATTAGATTATGTACCTGTTCTGGTGACGAAAAGTCTGAATGATTGAGGACAGTTGTTCTCCCAACATTTGTCTGCACCCAGTTTCATCTCATCTCATCTCATCTCATCTCAGATCCATTATAATACATTTTGATCAACATGACATACGCAATGATAATGTAGGAAACAGAAGAGAATTGTACATGATCATTTGCATGAATGAACCAAAGCATTTGCAACTTGTTCACACAAATGAGAAACTGCTTTTTTGATGTGAGAAATGTACCAAAGCGTCTGAGAAAACTGAAATACTAACATAGTTCACAGCATTTTATCACACATGACCACAACTTTACACAGTGTTGTATAAACAGACGTTACTTTCTACTTTCTACTCGGTGAGTGAATGAAGAATAAACAGACAAACACCAAACAAACACCGAGACACGTTCCTCGTTAGAACAAATATTCTTCTTGTTGTTAATTGTTGTTAAAGTGACGACAGAATCACATCGATGACGTCTGACACAAGAGTCATGACGCCATCACGTCACGTCCCCCATCCTTCCGCTGCGGGAAGGTCGTCATGGCAACGGATCTCCCGCCGCCGACGGCGCGCTGCAGTGAGACGGAGCAGAGACGGTGACTCACCGGAGAATAACGGAGACTACCGGAAACTACCGGAGCGGCCGTCCACCGGAGAATAACGGAGCGGCCGTCCACCGGAGAATAACGGAGAATAACGGAGCGGCCGTCCACCGGAGAATAACGGAGACTACAGGAGAATAACGGAGACTACAGGAGAATAACGGAGAATAACGGAGACTACAGGAGAATAACGGAGAATAACGGAGACTACAGGAGAATAACGGAGCGGCCATCCACCGGAGAATAACGGAGAATAACGGAGAATAACGGAGACTACAGGAGAATAACGGAGAATAACGGAGACTACAGGAGAATAACGGAGACCGTTAGCTGTGATCTTCCAGCGGCGTCAGAGGCCGCGACGTCGACCGACTATTAATGAGGCTGATGGCGGGAAACTACCGCAGTGACAAAACGGCAACCAGGGCAACCACGGCAACCAGGGCAACCACGGCAACCAGGGCAACCACGGTAACCACGGAAACCAGGGCAACCAGGGCTCTGCATCGTTGCCTTAGCCTGAAGGACACAGCAACCAGCAACTGTTTGTCTGTTTCCCGTCATGTTGCTTCTGCAACCATAGCAACAACTGATGATGTTTAACAGCCGACATGTTGACTCAACCAGCAACAACTGAAGCAACTAACATGACAGCAGCAATGCTTCCGGCCTGAGGTAAACATGGAAGAAGATAGATAGATAGATAGATAGATAGATAGATAGATAGATAGATAGATAGATAGATAGATAGATAGATGGATGGATGGATGGATGGATGGATGGATGGATGGATGGATGGACGGACGGACGGACGGACGGACAGACAGACAGACAGACAGACAGACAGACAGACAGACAGACAGACAGACAGACAGACAGATAGATAGATAGATAGATAGATAGATAGACAGACTATTCAGTTTTAAATCAGAAAATGACTTCAAATCTTTGTTGGTGCAATCATGTGACAGCCTCCATCAGCTCCGCCCACTTCCTGCTCCAACCTCCAATCAACACAATGAACCACCTGATGGAGGCGGAACCAGCAGAGACACAGGCCAAGGTGAGATTTCACATTTTACAGCAGGGCCACAAACTGTGGTGTCAGGGAGGAGGTGTCAGTGAGGAGGTGTCAGGGAGGAGGTGTCAGTGAGGAGGTGTCAGGGAGGAGGTGTTAGTGTCAGGGAGGAGGTGTTAGTGTCAGGGAGGAGGTGTTAGTGTCAGTGAGGAGGTGTCAGTGAGGAGGTGTCAGGGAGGAGGTGTTAGTGTCAGGGAGGAGGTGTTAGTGTTAGTGAGGAGGTGTTAGTGTCAGGGAGGAGGTGTTAGTGTCAGGGAGGAGGTGTCAGGGAGGAGGTGTCAGTGAGGAGGTGTGATGTCAGTGAGGAGGTGCTAGTGAGGAGGTGTCAGTGAGGAGGTGTGATGTCAGTGAGGAGGTGTCAGTGAGGAGGTGTCAGGGAGGAGGTGTGATGTCAGTGAGGAGGTGTCAGTGAGGAGGTGTCAGGGAGGAGGTGTCAGGGAGGAGGTGTGATGTCAGTGAGGAGGTGTCAGTGAGGAGGTGTCAGTGAGGAGGTGTGATGTCAGTGAGGAGGTGTCAGTGAGGAGGTGTCAGTGAGGAGGTGTGATGTCAGTGAGGAGGTGTCAGTGAGGAGGTGTCAGTGAGGAGGTGTGGTGTCAGGGAGGAGGTGTCAGGGAGGAGGTGTTATGTCAGTGAGGAGGTGTGATGTCAGTGAGGAGGTGTCAGTGAGGAGGTGTGATGTCAGTGAGGAGGTGTCAGTGAGGAGGTGTCAGTGAGGAGGTGTGATGTCAGTGAGGAGGTGTCAGTGAGGAGGTGTCAGGGAGGAGGTGTGATGTCAGTGAGGAGGTGTCAGTGAGGAGGTGTTAGTGTCAGGGAGGAGGTGTTAGTGTTAGTGAGGAGGTGTTAGTGTCAGGGAGGAGGTGTTAGTGTCAGGGAGGAGGTGTCAGGGAGGAGGTGTCAGTGAGGAGGTGTGATGTCAGTGAGGAGGTGCTAGTGAGGAGGTGTCAGTGAGGAGGTGTGATGTCAGTGAGGAGGTGTCAGTGAGGAGGTGTCAGTGAGGAGGTGTGATGTCAGTGAGGAGGTGTCAGTGAGGAGGTGTCAGGAAGAGGTGTGATGTCAGTGAGGAGGTGTCAGTGAGGAGGTGTCAGTGAGGAGGTGTCAGGGAGGAGGTGTGATGTCAGTGAGGAGGTGTCAGTGAGGAGGTGTCAGTGAGGAGGTGTGATGTCAGTGAGGAGGTGTCAGTGAGGAGGTGTCAGTGAGGAGGTGTGATGTCAGTGAGGAGGTGTCAGTGAGGAGGTGTCAGTGAGGAGGTGTGGTGTCAGTGAGGAGGTGTCAGGGAGGAGGTGTTATGTCAGTGAGGAGGTGTCAGTGAGGAGGTGTGATGTCAGTGAGGAGGTGTCAGTGAGGAGGTGTCAGTGAGGAGGTGTGATGTCAGTGAGGAGGTGTCAGTGAGGAGGTGTCAGGGAGGAGGTGTGATGTCAGTGAGGAGGTGTCAGTGAGGAGGTGTTAGTGTCAGGGAGGAGGTGTCAGTGAGGAGGTGTCAGTGAGGAGGTGTCAGGGAGGAGGTGTGATGTCAGTGAGGAGGTGTCAGTGAGGAGGTGTCAGTGAGGAGGTGTGATGTCAGTGAGGAGGTGCTAGTGAGGAGGTGTCAGTGAGGAGGTGTCAGTGAGGAGGTGTGATGTCAGTGAGGAGGTGTCAGTGAGGAGGTGTGGTGTCAGGGAGGAGGTGTCAGGGAGGAGGTGTTATGTCAGTGAGGAGGTGTGATGTCAGTGAGGAGGTGTCAGTGAGGAGGTGTGATGTCAGTGAGGAGGTGTGATGTCAGTGAGGAGGTGTCAGTGAGGAGGTGTCAGTGAGGAGGTGTGATGTCAGTGAGGAGGTGTCAGGGAGGAGGTGTGATGTCAGTGAGGAGGTGTCAGTGAGGAGGTGTTAGTGTCAGGGAGGAGGTGTCAGTGAGGAGGTGTCAGTGAGGAGGTGTCAGGGAGGAGGTGTGATGTCAGTGAGGAGGTGTCAGTGAGGAGGTGTGATGTCAGTGAGGAGGTGCTAGTGAGGAGGTGTCAGTGAGGAGGTGTCAGGGAGGAGGTGTGATGTCAGTGAGGAGGTGTCAGTGAGGAGGTGTCAGGGAGGAGGTGTGATGTCAGTGAGGAGGTGTCAGTGAGGAGGTGTCAGGGAGGAGGTGTGATGTCAGTGAGGAGGTGTCAGTGAGGAGGTGTGATGTCAGTGAGGAGGTGTCAGTGAGGAGGTGTCAGTGAGGAGGTGTGATGTCAGTGAGGAGGTGTCAGTGAGGAGGTGTCAGTGAGGAGGTGTGGTGTCAGGGAGGAGGTGTCAGGGAGGAGGTGTTATGTCAGTGAGGAGGTGTGATGTCAGTGAGGAGGTGTGATGTCAGTGAGGAGGTGTCAGTGAGGAGGTGTCAGGGAGGAGGTGTGATGTCAGTGAGGAGGTGTCAGGGAGGAGGTGTGGTGTCAGTGAGGAGGTGTCAGTGAGGAGGTGTCAGGGAGGAGGTGTGATGTCAGTGAGGAGGTGTCAGTGAGGAGGTGTTATGTTAGTGAGGAGGTGTCAGTGAGGAGGTGTGATGTCAGTGAGGAGGTGTCAGTGAGGAGGTGTGATGTCAGTGAGGAGGTGTCAGGGAGGAGGTGTGGTGTCAGTGAGGAGGTGTCAGTGAGGAGGTGTGGTGTCAGTGAGGAGGTGTCAGTGAGGAGGTGTCAGGGAGGAGGTGTGATGTCAGTGAGGAGGTGTCAGTGAGGAGGTGTGATGTCAGTGAGGAGGTGTCAGGGAGGAGGTGTGGTGTCAGTGAGGAGGTGTCAGTGAGGAGGTGTCAGGGAGGAGGTGTGATGTCAGTGAGGAGGTGTCAGTGAGGAGGTGTGATGTCAGTGAGGAGGTGTCAGTGAGGAGGTGTGATGTCAGTGAGGAGGTGTCAGGGAGGAGGTGTGGTGTCAGTGAGGAGGTGTCAGGGAGGAGGTGTGATGTCAGTGAGGAGGTGTCAGTGAGGAGGTGTCAGGGAGGAGGTGTGGTGTCAGTGAGGAGGTGTCAGTGAGGAGGTGTGATGTCAGTGAGGAGGTGTCAGGGAGGAGGTGTGGTGTCAGTGAGGAGGTGTCAGTGAGGAGGTGTTATGTTAGTGAGGAGGTGTCAGTGAGGAGGTGTGATGTCAGTGAGGAGGTGTCAGTGAGGAGGTGTCAGGGAGGAGGTGTGATGTCAGTGAGGAGGTGTCAGTGAGGAGGTGTGATGTCAGTGAGGAGGTGTCAGGGAGGAGGTGTGGTGTCAGTGAGGAGGTGTCAGTGAGGAGGTGTGATGTCAGTGAGGAGGTGTCAGGGAGGAGGTGTGGTGTCAGTGAGGAGGTGTCAGTGAGGAGGTGTGATGTCAGTGAGGAGGTGTCAGGGAGGAGGTGTGGTGTCAGTGAGGAGGTGTCAGTGAGGAGGTGTGATGTCAGTGAGGAGGTGTCAGTGAGGAGGTGTGATGTCAGTGAGGAGGTGTCAGGGAGGAGGTGTGGTGTCAGTGAGGAGGTGTCAGTGAGGAGGTGTCAGGGAGGAGGTGTGATGTCAGTGAGGAGGTGTCAGTGAGGAGGTGTTAGTGTTACTGAGGAGGTGTCAGTGAGGAGGTGTTAGTGTTAGTGAGGAGGTGTCAGGGAGGAGGTGTGATGTCAGTGAGGAGGTGTCAGTGAGGAGGTGTGATGTCAGTGAGGAGGTGTCAGGGAGGAGGTGTGGTGTCAGTGAGGAGGTGTCAGTGAGGAGGTGTCAGGGAGGAGGTGTGATGTCAGTGAGGAGGTGTCAGTGAGGAGGTGTGATGTCAGTGAGGAGGTGTCAGGGAGGAGGTGTGGTGTCAGTGAGGAGGTGTCAGTGAGGAGGTGTGATGTCAGTGAGGAGGTGTCAGTGAGGAGGTGTGATGTCAGTGAGGAGGTGTCAGTGAGGAGGTGTCAGGGAGGAGGTGTGATGTCAGTGAGGAGGTGTCAGTGAGGAGGTGTTAGTGTTAGTGAGGAGGTGTCAGTGAGGAGGTGTTAGTGTTAGTGAGGAGGTGTCAGGGAGGAGGTGTGATGTCAGTGAGGAGGTGTCAGTGAGGAGGTGTCAGGGAGGAGGTGTGATGTCAGTGAGGAGGTGTCAGTGAGGAGGTGTTAGTGTTAGTGAGGAGGTGTCAGTGAGGAGGTGTTAGTGTTAGTGAGGAGGTGTCAGGGAGGAGGTGTGATGTCAGTGAGGAGGTGTCAGTGAGGAGGTGTCAGGGAGGAGGTGTGATGTCAGTGAGGAGGTGTCAGTGAGGAGGTGTCAGTGAGGAGGTGTCAGGGAGGAGGTGTGATGTCAGGGAGGAGGTGTTAGTGAGGAGGTGTCAGTGAGGAGGTGTCAGGGAGGAGGTGTGATGTCAGGGAGGAGGTGTCAGTGAGGAGGTGTCAGGGAGGAGGTGTGATGTCAGTGAGGAGGTGTCAGGGAGGAGGTGTCAGGGAGGAGGTGTGATGTCAGTGAGGAGGTGTCAGTGAGGAGGTGTCAGGGAGGAGGTGTCAGGGAGGAGGTGTGATGTCAGTGAGGAGGTGTCAGTGAGGAGGTGTCAGGGAGGAGGTGTTAGTGAGGAGGTGTCAGTGAGGAGGTGTCAGGGAGGAGGTGTGATGTCAGGGAGGAGGTGTTAGTGAGGAGGTGTCAGGGAGGAGGTGTGATGTCAGTGAGGAGGTGTCAGTGAGGAGGTGTCAGGGAGGAGGTGTGATGTCAGTGAGGAGGTGTGATGTCAGTGAGGAGGTGTCAGTGAGGAGGTGTCAGGGAGGAGGTGTGATGTCAGTGAGGAGGTGTCAGTGAGGAGGTGTCAGGGAGGAGGTGTTAGTGAGGAGGTGTCAGTGAGGAGGTGTCAGGGAGGAGGTGTGATGTCATCCTCCCGTTGAGGCAGGAACAATCAGTATAAAGTATAAAACACATAAATCTTTATTATTTCTTCACATTATAAACCAGAGAAATAACCTTGAGCTCATACGTTACATGTTTAGAGAATCACACAATACTGAACATTATGGAAACCAGGACCCGCACGGACCCAGAGCGACAGGGAACATAGAGAGCAAACATGTAGAGCAAACAGAGAGCAAACATGTAGAGCAAACAAATAGAGCAAACATAGAGAGCAAACATAGAGAGCAAACATGTAGAGCAAACATGTAGAGCAAACATGTAGAGCAAACATGTAGAGCAAACAAATAGAGCAAACATAGAGAGCAAACATGTAGAGCAAACATAGAGAGCAAACATAGAGAGCAAACATGTAGAGCAAACATGTAGAGCAAACATGTAGAGCAAACATAGAGAGCAAACATGTAGAGCAAACATAGAGAGCAAACATAGAGAGCAAACATATAGAGCAAACATAGAGAGCAAACATGTAGAGCAAACATAGAGAGCAAACATGTAGAGCAAACATGTAGAGCAAACATAGAGAGCAAACATGTAGAGCAAACATAGAGAGCAAACATGTAGAGCAAACATGTAGAGCAAACATGTAGAGCAAACATAGAGAGCAAACATGTAGAGCAAACATAGAGAGCAAACATGTAGAGCAAACATGTAGAGCAAACATGTAGAGCAAACATAGAGAGCAAACATGTAGAGCAAACATAGAGAGCAAACATGTAGAGCAAACATGTAGAGCAAACATAGAGAGCAAACATGTAGAGCAAACATAGAGAGCAAACATGTAGAGCAAACATGTAGAGCACTATTATGATTAACTATTAACTACTGTGATTAGTTTCTGGCGTCGAGGAGCAGAACCTTTAGGAACGCGGGTCGTGGTCGTGGGTCAGAGACGGAGGCTGACGTCTTTGTCCCCGTGGTTTCAGGTGCAGACCTGGGCTCAGTCTCTGGTTTATACTCTGGAGGAACTCGAGTGTAAAATCTGCTACAACCGATACGACACCCGCAGCCGAAAACCCAAACTCCTGGGCTGCCTGCACCGGGTCTGCGCCAAGTGTCTCAACAAGATGGTCCACATGGGTGAGTCCACCACACAGGGACATGTCCTGGGGACACGTCCCCCCTAATGTAGCAGATGGGTCTCATTGTGTCCGGTGGGATGCTGGTCACATGCGTCCACTGTCCACTGTGTCTTTGTCTCAGGAGAGTCTTCCCCCTCCATCATAAGCTGTCCCTTCTGTCGCCATGAGACCTACGTCCCTGATGAGGAGGTGAGGTTCATTAACGAGGGGGTGGGACAGATTATTTAACCTGGTAGAACAGGTTAATTAACCAGGCTTGTGTTCAGGTGTGGCTGATGGAGGACGACCGACACATCCTGGCGGTTCTGTCATGTCAGGACCGGGTACGGCGAGGAGGAGGAGGAGGAGGAGGAGGAGGAGGAGGAGGAGGAGGAGGAGGGGAGGTGGTTCTGAGTCCATCCAGTCTAACTGATGAAGGTTTGTTGGTTCTCCACAGTTTCTACCCAGGTTCTCCTTTGGTTCTCCTCTGGTTCTCCTCATGTTCTACTGTAGTTCTCCTCAGGCCGGTGTTGGTTGTGAAGGTTCTGGTCCTCATCTGTCTGCAGGTGCAGGAGGAGGTTTGGACGTGTCCCAACGTTCCTCAGATTGTCTGGTCATCACCATCATGGAACTCCCAGAGGCATCTCCGTCCTCAGACTCACTGAGCATGCTCAATGTGGTGGGTCTCTACCGCCCCCCCAGCCTGGACTCCCTGCCCTGCAACCTGCCGGGTCATAAGTGTCGTGCCTGGACAACCCGCAGTTTCCCCCGCTGCCTACTGGGGGCGCTGTGTCTGGTCAGTACCCATCAATCCATGCTGTCTACAGCAACAACTGCCTCCATGTCCCTGGAGGAGGAGTTGAGGCTAAACACAGCCAGCAACATGACCCTCCATGTAATTCAAACAGGTGTTTCCCGGTGTGTCTGACGACCTGTGTTCTCATCCAGGTGTACTTCAGCTCTCTGCCTCTGGGCATCTACCTGCTGATGATTGGTCAGTTGTGGTTGGGAGTGGTTCTGGTGAGTCTGGTTCCGTCCACGCTGCTGCTGCTCGTCCTCTACGGTTTCTGTCAATGTCTCTGCCACGAAGTCATGGAGGCTTTGGCAGCACGGACCAACCCGCTGCCATGACGACGCACCAACCCGCTGCCATGACGACGCACCAACCCGCTGCCATGACGACGATGCAACAACCCGCTGCCATGACGATGCACCAACACGCTGCCATAACAACGACGCAACAACCCGCTGCCATGACGACGCACCAACACGCTGCCATAACAACGACGCAACAACCCGCTGCCATGACGACGCACCAACCCGCTGCCATGACGACGACGCACCAACCCGCTGCCATGACGACGCACCAACCCGCTGCCATGACGACGCACCAACACGCTGCCATGACGACGCACCAACCCGCTGCCATAACAACGACGCAACAACCCGCTGCCATGACGACGCACCAACACGCTGCCATGACGACAACGCACCAACCCGCTGCCATGACGACGCACCAACCCGCTGCCATGACGACGCACCAACACGCTGCCATGACGACGCACCAACCCGCTGCCATAACAACGACGCAACAACCCGCTGCCATGACGACGCACCAACACGCTGCCATAACAACGACGCAACAACCCGCTGCCATGACGACGCACCAACCCGCTGCCATGACGACGCACCAACCCGCTGCCATGACGACGCACCAACACGCTGCCATGACGACGCACCAACCCGCTCCCATGACGACGACGCACCAACCCGCTGCCATGACGACGCACCAACACGCTGCCATGACGACGCACCAACCCGCTCCCATAACAACGACGCACCAACCCGCTGCCATGACGACGCACCAACACGCTGCCATGACGACGCACCAACACGCTGCCATGACGACACATCAACACGCTGCCATGACGACGACGCACCATCCCGCTGCCATGACGACGCACCAACGCGGTGCCATGACAAAGACACCACAGGACACAGAACGCTGCCATAGCAATGATGCTCACCCCCTCTTAATACCAGCAAACCCCTTTTATGAAACAACCAATCACATTAGGACAAGGTGATGATGTCATCACAGATTTCAGCCAATCACAGGACACGTTGTGAGGACTGGAAACATCACATCATCCGTGTTGGAGAGAAACTGTTTACATGTAATTAAAGATGGAGTCTGCTATTCCAGACACGGTATCGCCATGGCAACAGTGCTAACGAACAAGTCAACAGCAATAATGTAACACGTTAGCTAGACAGCAGGTTAGCCACAGCGAACATAGCATCTACAGCTAACACTGCTGCTACAGCTACAGCTAACATAGCATCTACAGCTAACATATCATCTACAGCTAACACTACAGCTACAGCTAACACAGCAGCTACAGCTAATACTGCATCTACAGCTAACATTTCATCTACAGCTAACACTGCATCTACAGCTACAGCTAACACAGCATCTACAGCTAACACTGCATCTACAGCTACAGCTAACACAGCATCTACAGCTAACACTGCTGCTACAGCTACAGCTAACACAGCATCTAAAGCTAACACTGCTGCTACAGCTACAGCTAACATAGCATCTACAGCTAACATATCATCTACAGCTAACACTACAGCTACAGCTAACACTGCAGCTACAGCTACAGCTAACACAGCATCTACAGCTAACACTGCTGCTACAGCTACAGCTAACACTGCTGCTACAGCTACAGCTAACATAGCATCTACAGCTAACATATCATCTACAGCTAACACTACAGCTACAGCTAACACTGCAGCTACAGCTAACATATCATCTACAGCTAACATTACAGCTACAGCTAACACAGCATCTACAGCTAACACTGCATCTACAGCTAACACAGCAGCTACAGCTAACATTTCATCTACAGCTAACACTGCATCTACAGCTAACACTACAGCTACAGTTAACATTTCATCTACAGCTAACACTGCAGCTACAGCTAACACTACAGCTACAGTTAACATTTCATCTACAGCTAACACTGCAGCTACAGCTAACATAGCAGCTGACAGCTATCGCTGCATCTACGACTAACCGCTTACACCGCTACAGCTAACACTGTTAGCTCTCCTGCGATGGCCGACTCTGCCTTTAATGTGTTGTTTGAACTTATGTAACCGTGGAAACTGTGGAATATGTGAATGTGTGATGAAGCTAGCTTAGCACAAAGCCTGAAGCTAGAGGCTAATTGTTAGCCTGCTGGGAACTGTACCTGTCTGACCAGTGTGACTAGCACGTAGCATGTAGCTGGAGTTCAGGGATTATTTATTTTATTTATTTGCATGCGATAGCGCTAAATGTTATTGGTCAGCTCACATACGGCAAATATTCAGGAGCCAAAACACAAATATTAACACCTGCTAACAGTGTTCCTGCTAAGCTAGGCAAATGTTTCAGTCTTTGTGCTAAGATAGGCTAACAGCTAGGGTTAGGAAGACAAAGGTGATGGTGGTGGTGATGATGATGATGAAGAGGAGGGTGATGTCACTTCCTGTCTAAACTGTGGGTAAAGTCTGTTTAGTTTCAGTCCTAAAATAAACTGAAACTAAAACAAACGTTGTAGGTTCCCTGTCGTTGGTTGTGACGCTCTGTTAGCCGTTAGCCATTAGCCGTTAGCCGTTAGCTGTTATCCTTCCTGACTGATGAATCGATTATTTATCCACATTCCAATAGCTAAGTTATGATATAAATATTCCCCCAGGAATAAAAGGTCAATGTTTATAAAGGAAATACTGACATTAGCTTCGGCCGCTGTCCTGTAGCTACGAGACGCTCCACCTTCAAATGAAACCAGGGGACGACATGGAAACCAATCATTCATGTGTCAGAGTCTGTGTTTGTCACTGAGTCTGAAGATGACGACGGAAAAGTCCCGACTATAAATACCTGGAGTCTACCTGAGCAGGTGAAAGCAGAGGCTCCTGGGAGCAACGAGCATCCAGGACTCAGCTGTTCTACAGCGTTAATTAAAAACACACGGAAACCTGACGCTGCACAGTCCCACCACAGAAGAAGAAGAAGACGGAGTCGTGATCTGCAGCAGGTAAAACTCTTTACTTCTTCTTCACCAGCTTCCTTTAAAATACGTTAGCACAGGACTACGTTTATTTATCATCTGCCCATTTCCTCCAGGTTAAATGACGTCATAGTTTCTATTCGTAGTCTATTTACGTTCAATCCATCTGGATTAAATGTTCATTGTAGCTCAGTCAGTCATTGTGTAGATGTTGCTCTCTCACCTGTTCATAGTTTCCGTCTGTAAATATTGTCCATCTGCTATAAACCAATAGTCACATACTTTATGTTCCACACTATTACTGCTACATGGGTTTAGTTGATCTGGACCTGAACATGAACATGTGAATGACAAGAAAGATGAATCTGATCTGATTTAAAAGCGCTGAACGTTCTCTGCTGAGGCTGCTCTTCCTTCATTAATGTCACAGACGCCAACACGGTAAAAGTCTCTGGATCGAACTCTCTTTATTTTAAGTCACTCTCTGTGTCATCGTGGTTATTTGCTTGGTTGCTACTGAAGAAGACGCAGTTTAGGGAGAAACTAGGGCAGAAAGGAGGTTTTTGTTTTTGACATGAAGGAGGGTTGAGGACGAGGACGAGGACGAGGACGGAGACGATCACATGGTCAGAAGGTTGAGCACAGGTTCATTCTGTGGTTCAGATAATATCGTCTGTGTCTCATGTGGCGCATTCACACGGGATAAACAAACCCCGTTGTTATGGCTCTGCTACTTCCTGCCTCACGTCGCTTTAATTACTCTGTGAATTATAATGGACGATAAAACCTTAACATCTTCCTTTAGAGCCGCTGGAGCAGGAGGTGGTGTCAGTGGTAGATGATGAACAGGTTTCTGAGCTAATCCACGTCACGTCTGGTGATGTTCATCATGTTAAAACTTATATAATGTTTTTAGTGTGAGACCTTTAAGTTTTCATTTTCATGGGCGACTCTGGCTCCGTCTGGGATTTCAAGGAAAGAAAGACTTGGCACAGGGTTAGTTTTCCTCTAGGGGGCGTAATAGGGCCGGATGGAGTCCACACTACATCTGGTATCTGGACCATCATCAGGTCCTACGTCTGCTGGTTCTGGTTCTGCTCCAGGTTCTTCCTGTTAAAGGGAGTTTTCCTTCATGTGCTCTGGAGGTTTCAGGCCAGATTTTTGCATCTTAAGATCATTTACGTTGTTATTGACTCTATAGAAATAAAACTGAATTAAATTCACTGGCTCCCGTTCAAATCCAGTATTCATCCCCCCATCCAGGACCAGAACCAGGACCAGAACCAGGACCAGGACCAGGACCAGGTCCAGGAACCACATGTGGTAACGTGGTTCCTGGTTCCTCTCAGTGAGGTTTAGTGTCATGTGGTTTTCATTGAGCCAATCAGAGAAGATCCAGGAAACATCCTCAGGTCTAATCAGGGTCTAATGTGGTCTACAAGGTCCCCCTCTGACCTGGTTTATAGGAACCATGAAGAAGAACAAGTGTCCTAATGTTTCTAATGTGATGATGTTGATGATGTTCTAATGTGACAAATACATGTTTACATTAGTTTAAGGACCAGGAACCAGATATGAGACCAGGAACCAGATATGAGACCAGGAACCAGGAACCAGATATGAGACCAGAACCAGATATGAGACCAGGAACCAGATATGAGACCAGAACCAGATATGAGACGTTCATTCATCTGGATTTAACAGGAGTTGAACTTCAGGGGTTCCAGGTGTTTCAAAGAGTCAGTAAAGGCCTAAAGTCCTCATGGGACCAGGTCTTCTCAGAGTTCTGGTTCTGGTCTGTAGAGGTTCTAGAGTAGAATGGGAGGCAGAGCCTTCAGCTATGAGGATCCTCTCCAGTCTGGGTCCAGGTGTCCAGGTGTCCAGGAGGACAGGATGAGTCGGTGGCGGCGCTCCGTGGACGAGATGGCGGCGAGGCGGAGACAACTGTGCGAGTGTGAGCGCGCTCAGTTCGCTCTGAGTCGGGTCACTTCCTGTTTCCAGCAGCTGGCGGCGTCTCTCGGAGGATCAGCTGACGGTAGCTTCCTGAGGGACGAGATGGACGAGACGAGGGCCCTGGCCCAGCGCATCTGTACCGGTAACCTGTCCCCACCCGTCTCCCCTCTCTGTCTCTCATCTGTCCCTAACTTGTCTGTCCCTAACTCGTCTGTCTCTGCAGGCCTGTGCCGCCGTCTGCTGCGTCTCCTGTCAGACTGTGAGTCCGTGTCCTCTGGTGTGGAGGACAGACGGGTGTCTGAGCGTCTCTGGGTCCTCTTCCTGTCGGGGTTGGAGACCTTCCTGTCAGACCTGCGTAAGGCCCGCGATCTGATTGGACAGTTCCCTCTGATGCAGCGCCAGGACCGACGCTCATTGGTCAACACAGGTCCGTGGTGGCTCCTCCCCCTCCCACTCAATGCTAATAATAATAATAATATTTATAATGATAATAGTAATAATAATGAAAATAAAAATAATATTTATAATAATAATAGTAACAATAATAATAATAATAGTAATAATAATAATAATAATAGTAATAATAATGATAACAGTAATAACCTGTGTCTTGATGTTTTGGTAAAGAGTTAAAGGAGATACGGTTTATATACATATATAGATATATATGATAATTATGATACATATGATGTTAGAAACATGAAATGGTCTCACGTCCCTGGTCTCATGTCTCCGGTCTCACGTCCCGCCGTCTGTCCCAGGGTGCACCGATGGAGTGGTGGGGGTCACGGCTCGGGTGGCTTTGGTCCAGGTACCGTGGATCACGTTGGAGGAGGAGCCGAGTCTGGACCTGACCAATCACATCGCTGGGCTGGAGGCGACGCTGAGCGAGATGCAACTCAGGGTGAGAGGCAACGTTTCCTGTGAGAACTGGTTCGGTTCTGGCTCCTTTTTCGGTTCTAACGAGACCTGTTCCTGGTTCTGGTTCTAAAGCGACCTGTTCCTGGTTCCGGTTCTAACGAGACCTGTTCCTGGTTCTGGTTCTAACGAGACCTGTTCATGGTCCGGTTCTGGCTCCTGGTTCAGTGTTTGTTGTTCTGGCTGGTGCAGGTTCCGGTTGCGTTCTGGTGCGTGGAGGCCACCCAGCCTCCCTGGTCTGAGGCGCTGGGGGACGTGGACGAACCGGACCAGGACCTGGAGGACCTGATGGACGTGGAGGACAACAAGATGGCCGCCTGCTGTGGACTGGGACGTGTCTGCTAGAGACGTCTCCTCCTCAGAGCGAATTCATATTAAAATAGTAAATAACAGTAAATAACAGTAAATAACAGTAAATAACAGTAAATAAACAGTAAATAACAGTAAATAACAGTAAATAAACGTGGTTAGAGACTCGACCCTCGTTCACCAACGTCCTGAAACTATTTATTTATTTATTTATTATTTTTATTTATTTCTCTTTATTCAGTTATTGGACTCGTGTCTTTTCCTTCATTCGTCCTTTATTCTCTGATGTTTTTACACCGTGTGGACACAAAAACACACACACACACACACACACACACACACCAACACACACACACACTAACACACACACACAAAAACACACACACACACACACACACACACACACACACAGACACAGGTAACACACACCAACACACACACACACACAGGTAACACACACACAGACACACACACACACACACAGACACACACACACACACAGGTACACACACACACACACACAGACACACACACACACACACACACACCAACACACACACACACACACACACATAGAAAATGGTTAAATCTGATCAAATCCAATAAAAATGTCGTTTCTTCTGAATGAAACGTTTAAATCACAGAATTTCTCTGATGTTTGAATCTGAAACACATGAAAAACTAACGTCATCAAATCACTTTTATTCGTCTTTGACTCGAACACAAACTTCATAAAATAATTCAGCTTCTGTAAAATCACTCAACGCTTCATATGATCAGAACATTTTCCAGATGTTGAAGGTAAATGTTGAAAAGTTCATCGCTTCATCTCATTTTCTGCTCGTTAACCTCACGGGACTAATTACAGTGTCCCTGTCCCCTAAAGTGTCCCTGTCCCCTAAAGTGTCCCTGTCCCCTTCAATTAAAGTGTCCCTGTCCACTTTAAAGTGTCCCTGTCCCCTAAAGTGTCCCTGTCCCCTTTAAAGTGTCCCTGTCCCCTAAAGTGTCCCTGTCCCCTTTAAAGTGTCCCTGTCCCCTTCAATTAAAGTGTCCCTGTCCACTTTAATTACAGTGTCCCTGTCCCCTAAAGTGTCCCTGTCCACTTTAAAGTGTCCCTGTCCCCTAAAGTGTCCCTGTCCCCTTCAATTACAGTGTCCCTGTCCCCTAAAGTGTCCCTGTCCCCTTCAATTACAGTGTCCCTGTCCCCTAAAGTGTCCCTGTCCCCTTTAAAGTGTCCCTGTCCCCTAAAGTGTCCATGTCCCCTAAAGTGTCCCTGTCCCCTTTAAAGTGTCCCTGTCCCCTAAAGTGTCCCTGTCCCCTTCAATTAAAGTGTCCCTGTCCCCTAAAGTGTCCCTGTCCACTTTAATTACAGTGTCCCTGTCCCCTTTAATTACAGTGTCCCTGTCCCCTTCAATTAAAGTGTCCCTGTCCACTTTAATTAAAGGGGACAGGGACATTTGTCCCCTGTAATTAAAGTGTCCATGTCCACTGTAATTAAAGTGGACATGGACATTAAAGTGGACAAGGACACTAAAGGGGACATGTCCCCTGTAATTAAAGTGGACAAGGAGCCGGTTGAATAGAAACAGACTGAACGAGTTGAAGAACAGACGCAGACGTTCAGGTTCGTTTAAATGTGGCTTTGAATTAAGAACTTTATTGATACAGAACAATGAACAAACATAAAAATATTGTACAAACACAGAAGACGAACAAACGTGGAGCAGCTTCAGTTCTGGAAGGTCGAGTGTAGATGAGCTTTAAAGGCTGAAAGAGACAGACACCAGTCAGGACTACACATCCCATCATGCTCTGCTGCCTGCTTGGTTCCACTCTGGGTTCTACTCACCGTCCTGGTTCTCCCAGAGTTCTGCTGCGGCCGTGTTCAGAGGACTCTCGTTGTTGGGTTCTGGAGGAAGAGACAGAGTGAGGATTGGACCCCGTGTCCCCCGTGTCCCCCCGTGTCCCCGCCCTTACCTCCCAGCAGGCTCTGGATGGACAGCAGGACGGAGCGGACGTCGTACAGCGCCGACCACTTGTCCTTCAGGATGTCCAGGCAGATGAAGCCGTGCTCGTCCACGTTGGGATGGAAGCACGGAGTCAGGAACTTGACCCGCGGAGCCTGGTACGGGTACGCGGCCGGGAAGTCCAGGGACAGGCGGTACCGGAGCCCCTCGTAGACCTGGACCAGGGGGGACAGACACATCAGTCCATAAAGACGAGAGAGTGAATGAATGAATGAATGAATGAGTGAGTGAATGAGTGAATGTCCTGTACCGTCCCCTGAGCTCCATCAATGGTCCCGACCCAGCGGAACAAATTATCTGATTCTGGAAAAGCTGAGATCCCTTTATCACCCGACATCTGGGGACAGAGGACAGGGAGGACAGAGGACAGGGAGGACAGGATGAGACAGGGAGGGACAGAGAGGGACAGAGAGGACAGAGAGGGACAGAGAGGGACAGAGAGGACAGAGAGGGACAGAGAGGGACAGAGAGGGACAGGGAGGGACAGGGAGGGACAGGGAGGGACAGAGACGACAGGGAGAGACAGGATGAGACAGAGAGGGACAGGGAGGACAGGGAGGACAGAGAGGGACAGGGAGGACAGGGAGGGACAGGGAGGGACAGAGACGACAGGGAGAGACAGGATGAGACAGAGAGGGACAGGGAGGACAGGGAGGACAGAGAGGGACAGGGAGGACAGGGAGGGACAGGGAGGGACAGGGAGGGACAGAGACGACAGGGAGAGACAGGATGAGACAGAGAGGGACAGAGACCACAGGGAGGACAGAGAGGGACAGGGTGAGACAGGAAAGCAGGCGTGTCTGTGGTGAATGATAATACCTGAGGTCAGTGAACTCACCATGAGAGTCATCAGCTCCTGCTGCAGCCTGCACACACACACACACACACACACACACACACACACACATTAACACACAGGTATCATTGTCCAGGTGTGTCCACTGAGGTCAGTGCACGTCCTCCTTTTAATCACTTCTACAGTTCTGTTTAATTTGGACGAGCTCTGGAAATAACTGGCTGTGTTCATACGTTCATGTGTTCATACGTTCATGTGTTCATACGTTCATGTGTTCATACGTTCATGTGTTCATACGTTCATACGTTTGCTCTGTTTGTGTAATAATGACTCAGTGCGTTTACATACATGAGTTTAATGGAGCTTTGCTCTAAACTCTACTTCCTGACTACAGAAAATCTAATAACTGTTCTCCTCCTCCACACTAGGGGGCGACACGTGCAGGTAGGTGGCGCTATCCCTCAGACGGTTCTTCTACCAGCTCTGTTTACCTTCTTCTTCTTCTGCGACCGTCTTTCTTGGATGTTTTTGTTCTAGAGTCACACGCCAGCGTAATGATGTGGAGCATGAACAATCAATACTGCGATTAAACCGATACTTGGCAGAGAAAAACGAATCCAATCACATTATCTGAGCGTCTCAATCAGACAATGAGAACTCTGACTTTAATCGGAGAAACGTGTTTAGATGCACTTAAGTTCTCCTCTTAGAGTCTGATTCAGGCAATAATTAGTTATTTTCAGCGTAAAGACTGAGGACGATCACGAGAGAAATGTGTTTCTACCTTCGAGGCTCTAAACCAGGCATGTCAAACTCAGTTTGGCTCTGGGATCAGTAAAAGAATGTCAACTCCAAATATTTAGCTTTGTTTTTCAGTACTATGCTTCATCATTCAGCCTACATTTGTAGCCTACCCTACATATTACAATCACGGATGACAAGGGATCTTTTCTAAGCACAACACATTTATTCAAAACCAATGGGAAAAAAATGATTTTTCATGTTTGGCCGTGAATGTGTTAACAACTGGTTTATTTTAACAGTTGAGTGAATGCAGTTTTACCCTGAACCAACTCACCACACTAAACAAACTCAAGTGGGAGCTATAAAAAAATATTTTCGCCTTAATTGTCATACTGCTTTGAAATAAATGAAAAAAGAAATACAAAATAAAATAAAAATAAATAAAAAAGTTATAGCAGTCCCATGGGCAATAGGATTAGACTACATCAGATCAAACTACTAGGCTGGGCCTACTGAGAACTGAGAATATACTGCACAATATTAATTGTCTTTCATATGACATACTTGTCTTTATGATGAGTGGCGCCGAATATTAAACTCTTTGAACACTGCAACTTGCTGATTACATACCAAGCACACTGGTTTTGCATTCAGTTCTGTGAATAAATACTTCTCGGTCCATTTCTCCTGGAAAACTCTGCACTCCGTGTCCACTCTTCTTTTTTTTGACAGCGCCATTTTGGGAAGGGTGTGTTGACCGATAACTTGTTTAGTAGGTGAATGGTGAAGCAAGATTGCCGGTTTATTTTTACTTGGACACATCACGTTGCGAATGTTTATTTCCTGTGACTAACTCGTGTCAGTGCCGCATGCTTGACGTGAGCGCTTTTACACATTTACTGCCCTCTAGGGCCGGAGGGAGCATTTGGTTTGTATTTATTTTAAAAAATCACAACTTTTAATAGAAATTGAGCTAGAGACTCGCTTCTTTTTTTGACATACTCAGAAATTTATGCCGGGCCGGGTTAAATGACCCAACGGGCCGGGTCCGGCCCGCGGGCCGTATGTTTGACATGCCTGCTCTAGACGAACTAATGACCAGGACTTTTCTGGAGACGCTTCGTCTTTAAGGCGCGATGGTTTTATGCTGTTATTCATTTTATTTCCTTCTCGTCTTTGTCTCCTGTGGAATATTTTACATGGAGCTCAGTCTGAAATAAATATATTTACTCAGCTTTTACCGGAGGTGGGTTTTTATTAGAGAGGAAAGGAACGTGTCATGTCACGTGGTGTCACGTGACATGATGCTGCTGTTGCTAGGAAACGGCCAAACAACTGCATCAGCTCCGACACTGTTTCACCACCTACTTTTATACATTAGTTTAAACACGTTTGTTCAGAACAAAACAAATAAATCACATCTCGTCTGGTCAAAGGTCAAAGGGTCAGTTGACTGAGACATTAACACTGTGTCCACCGTGTCCACTATGTTCAGTATGTCCACCGTGTCCACTGTGTCCACCGTGTCCACTGTGTTGTCTTTGTCTCGGCCTGTATTGGTTGGTTTAAGCCACGCCCCCTGACATGATTAAAGACCCTGCTGTTAATTTCATATCGGCCACTATTAAAGGAAATACGTGTAAGTGAGTTCACACAGGATCCAGATCACTTTCCTGTTCTGTCCCCGTCGTGTCTCTGCCTCCAGCCTGTCCCGCCCCCCGTCCCCCGTCCCCGCGTGTCTCACCGTTTGGACACCCCTCCTCTGGCCGCACTGCCTCCGGTGTCGCTTCCTTTCAGAGCGGCCATGTTGGAAGCTGCTGGGTCCATGTTCTGGGACGAAGCCATGATGCTAACCGATGCTAACGCTCCGCTTCCTGCTGAGAGACAGACCAGCTCAAAGCTAGCACGGCTAGGTAGCACGGCTAGGTAGCACGGCTAGCTCCCGAATCCTCGCTAAATTACACACACATAGCCCCGGGAATTAGCCCCGGGTTTTACCATCATACCAGCAGGTTTTAGCTACAGTTAGCTCCTAATGCTAAACATTAGGCTGCCTCTGTGAAGTAAAGGACGTAAAGGACATAAACGCTGGAGGGTCTCACCGTGTTTCCTTGTCCTCTCGGTCCAAGCGGAGCTGCTTTTCTGTCAGATTCAAACGGAACAAACTCCCGCCCCAAAGTTTAAACCGACGCTTCCTCCTGGAAACAGCGAATCACAGCCGGACTTTCAAAAGCAAACCGCCTCCCGTTGACCAATCAGAGCCCGACTTTCAAAAACAAACCAACTCCTGCTGACCAATCACGACACTGTTTAAAAGGAACCGCGATCTGATTGGACAGGGGGAACATTTCAACGTGACGTCACTCCTCAGGTCAACGTTCAGCATTTTGTTTTAAAAAAACAACCAAAATAAAGAAATGAGAATAAAACACAATAAGACGATTTTATTATTTCAATTGTCGTTTTTAATTTGTTGTTTTTTCTTATAAGAATATGTGTTTTTCCGTTATTTATTGTTTATTCTGCTTCATCCTTCCAAATAAACACAGAGACAGATTAGACTAACATGGAGGAGCACATTTGTTTTCAGATAGAACCAACGATTAATTCAATTAATCAATAAGATCCAAAACAGGAAATATAAAGATCAATAAAACCAAACACGAAGATGTCTCTTTATGATAGAGACTCATAAACCAGGCTGACAAATAGAAACAACACAGCACTAATTTCATGACTGAGAAACAATTCGAACTTCATAGAAATATCTCCACAGTTTATTTTCCTCTAAATACAAAAACACTGATTTTTTTTGGCCATTTCAAAATATTCCAGTAGGTTTGTTTCTAATAAATCTATAATTTCTAATAAGACTCAATTACTGAGTAATACTTATTAATTGTAGGAATGTCTTTGTCTTTTGACTTTTGCAAATGCCTTTAATAGTGACTGAATAAGTTACTGCGAACACTGACTTGTATAATTGTGTGTTTCAGTCCTCAGTGTTTGCAGTGTAAGATATAGCTGTGCATGTTTGTTGGTGGTGGATCCGCTAGGTGGCGGTAGTACCGGTACTACCTGTAATACCACCGAAGAAGAAGAGCAACGCACAAATTCCAATGGAAGAAGAAACAATCGTAGCTCTTCCGGTTAGTTAATTGAATGGTGCTCGGTTAGTCTTTAACGTTACCGTTAATCCGGTGCCCGGACTCAGGCCGAGAACATGAACGCGCCTCCCGCCTTCGAGTCGTTCCTTTTGTTTGAAGGAGAGAAAAAGATCAGCATCACCAAAGACACCAAAGTCCCGAACGCCTGTTTATTCACCCTGAACAAGGAGGACCACACACTGGGCAACATCATCCGAGCGTAAGAGGCTAACACGGGGAGCTAGCACAGGGAGCTAACACAGGGAGCTAACACCACACACTGGGCAACATCATCCGAGCGTAAGAGGCTAACACGGGGAGCTAGCACAGGGAGCTAACACGGGGAGCTAACACGGGGAGCTAACACAGGGAGCTAACACAGGGAGCTAGCACAGGGAGCTAGCACAGGGAGCTAGCACAGGGAGCTAGCACAGGGAGCTAACACAGGGAGCTAGCACAGGGAGCTAGCACAGGGAGCTAACACAGGGAGCTAGCACAGGGAGCTAGCACAGGGAGCTAGCACAGGGAGCTAGCACAGGGAGCTAACACAGGGAGCTAGCACAGGGAGCTAGCACAGGGAGCTAGCACAGGGAGCTAACACAGGGAGCTAGCACAGGGAGCTAACACGGAGCTAATGTGTGTGTTCCAGGCAGCTGTTGAAGGATCCTCAGGTTCTCTTCGCTGGTTACAAAGTTCCTCATCCTCTGGAACATAAGATCGTCATCAGAGTCCAGACCACACCTGACTACAGTCCACAGGTAACACACACACACACACACACACACACACACACACACACACACAATCCACACGAAAACAAATGCACTTTATTATAAGAGGCTTAAACCCTGAAGTAATGAGTGGAGGAGACAGAAGATTTAAAATAATAACTTATATTGAGTGAACTGGAGAGAGTTGGACCAGGATCTGCAGCTTCAACACTCAGAGTCATTTGGAAAGAAAACACTGGGAGCAAAACCCGTCTGACTCTAAAATGAAGACAACACTGCATATTTATTATTACCTCTATGTTAAACCTGTAGTGTGTCGCATTTATGAAATAACTGCTACAGAGAAAACGAAATAGCATTTATGTAACAGAACAGGGATTAATCCGTGGTTGTTTTAAACTGGGGTCGAAAAGTCCAATAAATAGCTGGACCCTTTTGGACGGAGGAGACCGACGGGGGGACGGGGGGAGGGAGGAGACGGGGGGACGGGGGGAGGGAGGAGACGGGGGGACGGGGGGAGGGAGGAGACGGGGGGAGGGAGGAGACGGAGGAGACCGACGGGGGGAGAGGGGGACGGGGGGAGGGAGGAGACGGGGGGACGGGGGGAGGGAGGAGACGGGGGAGACCGACGGGGGGAGGGAGGAGACGGGGGGAGGGAGGAGACGGAGGAGACGGGGGGAGGGGGGAGGAGGGGACGGGGGAGAGGAGACGGGGAGGGAGGGGCGGGGGACGGGGGAGGGAGGAGACGGGGGGAGGGAGGAGACGGGGGGACGGGGAGGAGACGGGGGGACGGGGGGACGGAGGAGACGCTGGTTTCCGACCCCTGATCTAGAATGTTTTTATTTTCTTCAAGCTATTCATTTTCTTTTATTGCACATTTAAGTTGATGTTGTCTTTTTATATTTTTAATGTAGGCTGCAGAACTTAGTTTTTATGGCATTTCCTGGCTTTTGATGTTTTTGCAATGAACTAAACTAAACTAGGCCCATTATGATTGATTGCATTTAAATTGATATTTCATTCATATGTTAAAATGTACAGTGTAAAATAGTGTTTGTCATTTATTTTCCAGTTTAATAATTTCTTGATTTTACTTCAGTGAAATAAAACAACCAGACAGTTACAGGCTACACTTTGTGTATTTGAAAGGCTGGAAACACATCTTAGTGTTGGATCTTCAGTCTGCATTGCACCAAATGGAGGAATATAGTCAGCGAATGCTACCGATGCTACCGATGCTACCGATGCTACCGATGCTACCGATGCTACTGATGCTACCGATGCTACTGATGCTACCGGGGTCCGGACGGACTCTGTGAATGAATCATTTCAATGAACTGATTCTAGTGATTCGGTTCAAAGAACTGTGGATCTCACACACTCACACACTCACACACTCACTCACTCACTCACTCACTCACACACACACACACACACACACACACACACACACACACACACACACACACACACACACACACACACACACACACACACACCTACACACACACACCTACACACACCTACACACACCTACACACACCTACCTATAGGTGAGTGGTAACTGACTGCAGGTGTCGTCGTGTCTTGCAGGAGGCGTTCACCAACGCCATCACAGACCTGATCAGTGAACTGTCTCTGCTGGAGGAACGTTTCAGAGTCGCCATCAAAGACAAACAGGAAGGCATCGAGTGACCCCGCCCCCTCTCACGTCACTGCCTGGTCGTTTGTTTTGTAAATAAAGTTTGATGTAACTGCTTCCTGGTGTCAGCTCATTGGTCACATGACTAGTTTCACCATTAACAGTGACGTTAGGGGCGGAGCTTGCAGCAGGTTAGACCAATCACAGGAAGTGATGTCATATTAAAATCAGCTGATGGACAGATGACAAAGGTCAAGGGAAAGTCACAACTTTTATTTGTTTTCATCAGTAAAAATTAAAAACTAGAAGAAGTCACATGATCAGTGGGTCAGAGGTCGGTGTCTCTCTGCGCCTCCATCGCTCTCTGCATCTTCTCCACCATCCAGACGGGAACCGTGAACGGCTTCAGCTCGTCCATCCTCACGTCAGGACACTCCCTGGAAAAATCATTAATAAATAAATACACACACACACACACATTAATAAATAAATACACACACACACATTAATAAATAAATACACACACACACACACATTAATAAATAAATACACACACACATTAATAAATAAATACACACACACACACACACATTAATAAATAAATACACACACACACATTAATAAATAAATACACACACACACATTAATAAATAAATACACACACACACACATTAATAAATAAATACACACACACACACACATTAATAAATAAATACACACACATTAATAAATAAATACACACACACACATTAATAAATAAATACACACACACACACACACATTAATAAATAAATACACTCCCTGGAAACAAAAACATTAATAAATAAATACACACACATACGCATTAATAAATACACACACACACATTAATGAATACACTCCATGAACACACACACACATTAATAAATAAATACACACACACACATTAACGCATGCCCCCTCATGTGAAGGGGGCGTGGCCTATGTCCTCACCTGTACTCATCACTGCGGGACAGGTCCTGGATGTCCTCCTCAATCAGCAGGTAGGCCTGGACACAGGGACACAGGGACACAGAGACAACGTTAGGGGGAGGAGCTAAGCTGCAGCGGAGGCGTTACCATGACACCAGCATCCTCACCATCTTCCCTCCCGTGGCCCTCATGTGATGTCTCTCAGCCAACCACTGCTTGTCCTTTGCATCTGCAGCATACTGAGACAGAGTGACATCATCACACATGTGACATCATCACACACCATGACATCACTTCCTGACTCGTTTACCTTGAACAGGTCCGAGTGTTTGATGTAGATCCGTCCTCTGGTCCCGCCCATCCCCAGCGCCCTGCAGTCACATCACTTCCTGTCAGCTTGCTCTACGTTACACTGTCAATAAAGCTTACTTCCTGGTTACTTCCTGTTTACTTCCTGTTTACTCACTTGTTGGCTCTGGAGCCGAGAACGAACGTGCTGCTGTCGCTGAGTCTGGACGGATCCCACTTAGGCCCCTCCCTCCTGACAGGATCGGCCTTGAGCTTCACTCTGAGGACACACGGGACAGATGGGACAGTCAGGACAGATGGGACAGACAGGACAGTCAGGACAGATGGGACAGTCAGGACACACGGGACAGATGGGACAGTCAGGACACACAGGACAGTCAGGACACACGGGACACACGGGACACACGGGACAGATGGGACAGACGGGACACACGGGACACACAGGACACGGTGACTCACTGAGAGGAAAAGCCCAGAGGACGATCAGACGATGCGACGGCACCTGGACGCGTCTTTCTCTGAGGACAAACAATCTGATACGTGAATAATGTCTGTGTGTGTGTGTGTATATATAAACACACACACACACACACATATATATCTGTCCCTGTCCCTGTCCCTGTCCCTGTATCTATACCTGTCCCTGTATCTATACCTGTACCTGTCCCTGTCCCTGTACCTGTATCTATACCTGTCCCTGTCCCTGTCCCTGTATCTATACCTGTACCTGTCCCTGTATCTATACCTGTCCCTGTCCCTGTACCTGTACCTGTCCCTGTCCCTATACCTGTCCCCGTGTCTGGTTGATGTCACACCTTCTTCAGGAAGGGGCTTCCTCTCTGACCACAGTCTTCATCAGCAGGTCTGGACCTCTGTAAGGACAGAGAGAACCAGGTGAGAACAGTCCAGGTGCTCCTGTTGGTGACTGGACAGTCTGACCACTCCTACCTTGATAGCAACGTCTGGCCCCGCCCTCTTCACCTCAGCATCTGGAAACAGCTGTTTAGCCTGGTAATGACATTACATGCAGGTGAGGTCAAAGTTCACATCATGTAGCCGATCTGCACTATCATGGACGAAACCCTGTGTTTACGTGTTCCAGGACGTTCCTGCAGGTCTCCCTGATCAGCTGATCAGTCTGAACTTCATCTCCAACGTTCTCCTTTACGTTCTCCGCTGCCTTCTCAAAGAACTGCAACACAAACACACCTGTGTGCTTATAACGGTTTACACCTGTTTATCCACACCCACCCAACCTGACCTCTGACCTTGTGGTACTTCCTAAACACAGCCATGATGTCATCATTGAAGCTGGGCTGAAGCACCGCCCTCAACAGGTCCATGGACACCTGAGGATCAGTGTAGCTGCACACAGGAACCAACACGGCAATCAATCAATCAATCAATCAATCAATCAATCACAGATCAACCAATCAATCATTCAATCACAGATCAATCAATCAATCACAGATCAATCAATCAATCAATCACAGATCAATCAATCAATCACAGATCAATCAATCAATCAATCAATCAATCAATCAATCAATCAATCACAGATCAACCAATCAATCAATCAATCACAGATCAATCAATCAATCAATCACAGATCGATCAATCAATCCCATATCAATCAATCAATCAATCACAGATCAATTAATCAATCAATCACAGATCAACCAACCAATCAACCAATCAATCAATCACAGATCAACCAACCAATCAACCAATCAATCAATCACAGATCAGTCAATCACAGATCAATCAATCAATCACAGATCAATCAATCAATCACAGATCAATCAATCAGCTGACCTGACAGTCATGTGTGAGCGTCGTCCTCTTTTCTGAATCTGTCGATGTTTGATCATCAGGTTCCACGGCTTCTAAACAGTTATTGATCACCTTTATATTTACACCTTTACATTAGATTTATATCCACCTCATACATCTCGTACAAATATACTAGACAATAAAGTCTCTTCTGATTCTGATAAACTGTTCATTGTCCATCTGAGTTGTTGAAAAAAAGCCTTTATAGTAAGTGTTGCAATATAACACACATTATAAACCACCCGGCCACAAAGTAAAGCTCCTCCCCTCTAGTCTGTGGTTTCAGCTTCATTCTGTGTTACTGGTTCAATAAGAAGCTTCTCCAGTGTCTCCACGTTTCTTTCCTCCAGTGTTTTTATTCAGATCTTGTATTGACGATGTCAGAGTCTGAGTCTCCAGCTCATCCTAAACCTTCTCTCTGGGTTCAGGTCTGGGTTCAGGTCTGGGTTCAGGTCTGGACTCTGATCTGGTCTCATGGTTCCTGAACCTCTTTCTCTATCTGAGCCCCATGAATCCTGGTGGTGTCATATGAAAGAATAACCTGGTCATCCAGAATATTCAGGAGGAGACCAATGAGCCTGAGTCTGAGCAAACCCACATCAGGGGCATTTCTGCTGCTCCCTATCAGATTGGAGCCTTTTTTCCCGGTTGTCCTCCCGGATTAGTTGTTTTCTTAAGGCTACACAGCTTTTCAGAAGACCATGGTTCTCCACTATCCTTCCAGCTAGTATAGTCTCTTAACAACAGTTCTCTATCAGATTACAGTTCCTCCTTACCAGATAACTCTCCTCCACCAGACTAACATCTTCTCCTCCTCCAGACTAACATCTCCTCCACCAGACTAACATCTCCTCCACCAGACTAACATCTCCTCCTCCAGACTAACATCTCCTCCTCCACCAGACTAACATCTCCTCCACCAGACTAACATCTCCTCCACCAGACTAACATCTCCTCCTCCACCAGACTAACATCTCCTCCTCCACCAGACTAACATCTCCTCCTCCAGACTAACGTCTCCTCCTCCAGACTAACATCTCCTCCTCCTCCAGACTAACATCTCCTCCTCCTCCAGACTAACATCTCCTCCTCCAGACTAACGTCTCCTCCTCCAGACTAACATCTCCTCCACCAGACTAACATCTTCTCCTCCAGACTAACATCTCCTCCTCCACCAGACTAACATCTCCTCCACCAGACTAACATCTTCTCCTCCACCAGACTAACATCTCCTCCTCCAGACTAACATCTCCTCCTCCACCAGACTAACATCTCCTCCTCCACCAGACTAACATCTCTCACCATCTCTCCTCACCAGTACTCTTAATACGATCTCTCCTCCACCAGACTAACATCTCCTCCTCCAGACTAACGTCTCCTCCACCAGACTAACATCTCCTCCTCCAGATCTAACATCTCCTCCTCCAGACTAACATCTCTCCTCCTCTCTCCTCCAGACTAACATCTCCTCCTCACCAGACTAACATCTCCTCCTCCAGACTAACATCTCCTCCTCCACCAGACTAACATCTCCTCCTCCTCCAGACTAACATCTCCTCCCCAGACTAACAGTCTCTCCACCAGACTAACATCTCCTCTCCACCAGACTAACATCTCCTCCACCAGACTAACATCTCCTCCTCCACCAGACTAACATCTCCTCCTCCAGACTAACATCTCCTCCTCCACCAGACTAACATCTCCTCCACCAGACTAACATCTCCTAATGATCCACCAGGAGGCGCTGGACTATGAGCTCAGTTACATCCAGGTCGAGACTCTTTCTGACCAGACTGTGTATGTTGTGATATGTCATAATAAGTGTTGTCCTGTGGTGTTACACGGTTCCTGCTATGACGTGGTTCTTACTGGGCTCGGGTCCAGCTGCTCGGGTCCATCCTGCTCCAGCCAGTCCCGGCCTCCCTCGCTGCGTTGAGCTCCCATCATATATCGGAGCGAGTAGCTGAAGGCAGCTAACGGTAGCAGCTAACAGCGGAAGCTAACGGTAGCAGCTAACAGCGGAAGCTAACGGTAGTCGCTAACTGTGGGAGCTAGCGGTGTTTAGTCTCCGCAGCAGAAGACTCAAACTCCCGTTAGCTGTTGGTCTGTGAGGCGCTGGCGAGGTCCAAACCAGATCAGCAATAAAAGGGATCATTAAACCATCGAGTGTCTGCGGACTGAGGTTCGTTTCGTTAACAGGGAGCTACACTTCCGGTATACAGTCGCTGCATAAAGCCGATAAAACTAGCAACAACAATGGCGGCTCTTCCGGCCTGTTCCTTTCAGAATAAAATACACGTCAGAAGGCCAGTCCAGCCTCTCTGGTTCAACCCGTCTGATCACTTATTCATGGACATGTCACAACCTTTTTTTTAAGTCCTCATATTTACATATTTTTATTGAGTTAAATGTCAATAACAACAGGAAATAAACATTTAAAATAAAACCTGTTTTGCTGGTTGATGGACTGGATGTGTGAGAAGGACGAGCTGCTCTGGTCGTGTTGTTTAAATATATCTTTACTGCAGTCTGTTTGCAGGACGAAGGACAAACGGAGGAGATACAAATGAGAGAAGAACCATCCTGACGTTCCTACTTTAATTTAGGATTATTTCATACAGACACTAAAACTTCTGGAGTCTGTTTCCTGCGTCCAACATTAGCCTAGCTTAGCACAGACACTGGGATACTGGGACAGAAACCGGCTGATAGATGTGAAGACGAAGTTCATGCACAAGAGAAACAGACGTCCTACAGATAGAGATCTTCTTAGAACACTTTGGTTTAGTTTAAAACACTCTGATCTTTAAAAAGGTTAAATTAAGTCAAATAAAAAAAGAAGCCTCAACATCAACAGTCCCACTGTACACTATCTACACTGATGTCACACCCGACTGGACCATCTCAGCCAATCAGAGAAGAGACAGCAGTCAGGAAGTGGGAGGAGCCACATAGCTCCTTTAAATAAATTCTGACCTCAAATAAAACATAATGACGACCAAACATTTATAAACATTAAGAGAAACGACTTCAAAAAGTTGATAAATGCTGAAACTACATGAGAAGGAACATGAAGCTCATCACACGCCGCCATCTGACCAGTCTGACTCCATTACCCACAATCCACTGCGGAAGGTTACAGAGAAGAAGGCGGAGCCAGAAGTGAGGTTGAGTCCGACTCAAAGTAGGAATAGAAACGATAGCTGCCTTACCAACAGCTCACCCTGCCCAGCTGGCCCGGGAACCAATCAGAGCCCTCGGCTGGCCCGGGGACCAATCAGAGCCCTCGGCTGGCCCGGGAACCAATCAGAGCCCTCGGCTGGCCCGGGGACCAATCAGAGCCCTCGGCTGGCCTGGGGACCAATCAGAGCCCTCGGCTGGCCTGGGGACCAATCAGAGCCCTCGGCTGGCCTATCACATGACATAACAGTTGAATCAAAGGTTTTTATTGGTGGAGCCCAACAAACGTTCCAGTGCAATGGCCAATCAGACCAGCAGAGGGGAGGGGTTTGGATCAGGCCCCACCCCCGCTGGCAGAGGGGCATTGTGGGTATGAGCTGAGGGTGTGCTACAGGTGCTGGTGAGGGACAAACTGAACAAAAAGAACAGTCAGCAAACACAGAAATGTGAACTCTCCAGCAGGTGGAGGGTGTGGTTGGGATAAGCCACACCCATTCAGGCAGCCATCTTGTCTTGAGGACTGCCCAAGTTCAGACGGCGGCCATCTTGTCTTGAGGACTGCTACTGCTGCTGCTGCTGCTGCTGCTATTGTTGTTGTTGTCATGGCCACCTGGTGACGCCACACTCTGTGTCCTATCAGAAGCCTTGGGGGCGGAGTCTCTCTCTCCAGCGGGGGCGGGGCCAGGGGAGGACAGGGAGGAGCTGCGAGTCAGGGCGGGCCGGTACGCTGCTGTCAGCTCAGCCAGACGCTCTGGAGTCGGACCCCACTTCGCAAAACCGGCCTCGTTCTGGAGGAAGAGAACTGCAGTACCATGGACGGCCCGGTAGTACATCTCATCCCTGGAGGCCCACAGAGCAGAACCTGATTATACACATCGCCATGGTGACAGCAGGCAGAGTGGTACCAGTAGTACCAGTACCAGTGTTACCAGTAGTACCAGTAGTACCTCTTGCAGAGGTGCTGACTCCCGGACCGGTACTCGTGCTCATAGGCCGGGACGTTCATCTGGTGCCGGAGGAACCGGCTTCCCTCCATACGGGTCAGAGCCGGCGTCACAGGGTCGCGCCACTCAGGGACGAAAACGATGAAGGACAGAGGTTCTGAGGACTGGTTCAACAAGTCCTGAGGGACAAGGCCCACAATTAGTCCACAGAACAGGACAGGCAGGGACAGAGGGGGACAAACTGGTGGTTGGACTGACCTCAAAATGCGTCACCATGGCGTCCATCAGCTCCTCACAGAAGGGAGGGTTGGCTTCAAACGAGCCGCTGACGGGACAGAAGGACAGGAACGGCCTGGAGACAATCCAGGGCACCCGAGTGTTACCCAGGTGTGTCCAGTTGTGTATCACAGGTATATATATATATTTGGTGCATATCTCAGGTGTGTATCTCAGGTGTGTATATATCAGGTGCATATCTCAGGTGTGTATATATCAGGTGCATATCTCAGGTGCGTCCAGGTGTGTGTGTATATATCAGGTGTGTATATATCAGGTGTGTATATATATCTCAGGTGCGTGCATATTTCAGGTGTGTATATCTCAGGTGTGTATATATCAGGTGCATATCTCAGGTGTGTATATAAATCAGGTGCATATCTTAGGTGTGTGCATATCTCAGGTGTGTATATATCAGGTGCATATCTCAGGTGTGTATATATCAGGTGAATATCTCAGGTGCATCCAGGTGTGTGTGTATATATATCAGGTGTGTATATATCAGGTGTGTACATATCAGGTGCATATCTCAGGTGTGTATATATATCTCAGGTGTGTATATATATCTCAGGTGTATATATATCTCAGGTGTATATATCTCAGGTGTGTATATATATCTCAGGTGTATATATATATCTCAGGTGTATATATATATATCTCAGGTGTATATATATATATCTCAGGTGTATATATCTCAGGTGTGTATATATATCTCAGGTGCATGCATATTTCAGGTGTGTATATCTCAGGTGTGTATATATCAGGTGCGTATCTCAGGTGTGTATATATCAGGTGCATATCTCAGGTGCATATCTCAGGTGTGTATATATCAGGTGCATATCTCAGGTGTGTGCATATCTCAGGTGTGTATATAAATCAGGTGCGTATCTCAGGTGTGTATATATCAGGTGCATATCTCAGGTGTGTATATATCAGGTGAATATCTCAGGTGCGTCCAGGTGTGTGTGTATATATATCAGGTGTGTATATATCAGGTGTGTACATATCAGGTGCATATCTCAGGTGCGTGCATATCTCAGGTGTGTATATATATCTCAGGTGTGTATATATATCTCAGGTATATATATATATCTCAGGTGTGTATATATATCAGGTGTGTGTATATCAGGTGTGTACATATCAGGTGCATATCTCAGGTGTGTATATATATCTCAGGTGTATATATATATCTCAGGTGCGTATATCTCAGGTATATATATCCCAGGTGCGTATATCTCAGGTGTGTGTATATCCCAGGTGTATATATCCCAGGTGTGCATATCTCAGGTGTGCCTGTCTCACCCTCTGGAGCCGAAGAAGCCGTCCGTGTCGGGGAACGCTGAGCAGAACTGTTTAAAGTAGCAGTTTAGCGGCGAAGCGAAACACTCGAAGGAAACTCCGAACTGACGGTTCAAGGTCTCAAACACGGCCACCGGCAGCGCCCCCTGCAGGCCCGTCCCCTCGTTAGCACCGCTGCCAAACATCACCTGGACAGACACACGCCTCGTTAATAGCCCTCACCATGACAACAGCAGCTGAGACCTGATTGGCTGAGTCAGCTGACCTGGTATCTCTTCAGGAGGCACCAGACTCTGGACAGGAACTTCTCAAAGCGGGGATCGTCTATACAGCTGTACCTGTACAACAGCTCCTGGACAGGTAGACAGACAGGTTAGAGACAGACAGACAGGTAGAGACAGGTAGAGACAGACAGGTTAGAGACAGACAGGTTAGAGACAGGTTAGAGACAGGTAGAGACAGGTAGAGACAGACAGGTTAGAGACAGGTTAGAGACAGGTAGAGACAGGGTAGAGACAGACAGGTAGAGACAGACAGACAGGTAGAGACAGACAGGTTAGAGACAGACAGACAGGTAGAGACAGGTAGAGACAGACAGGTTAGAGACAGACAGGTTAGAGACAGGTTAGAGACAGGTAGAGACAGGGTAGAGACAGACAGGTTAGAGACAGGTAGAGACAGGGTAGAGACAGACAGACAGGTTAGAGACAGACAGACAGGTAGAGACAGACAGACAGGTTAGAGACAGACAGACAGGTTAGAGACAGACAGGTTAGAGACAGACAGACAGGTAGAGACAGGTAGAGACAGACAGGTAGACAGACAGGTAGACAGACAGGTAGAGACAGACAGGTTAGAGACAGGTTAGAGACAGGTTAGAGACAGGGTAGAGACAGGGTAGAGACAGACAGACAGGTTAGAGACAGGTAGGTAGAGACAGGTTAGAGACAGGTAGAGACAGACAGGTAGAGACAGACAGGTAGAGAGACAGGTAGAGACAGACAGGTAGAGACAGACAGACAGGTAGAGACAGACAGGTTAGAGACAGGTAGAGACAGACAGGTTAGAGACAGGTAGAGACAGACAGACAGGTAGAGACAGGTAGAGACAGACAGGTAGAGACAGACCAGGACCACTAACCAGCTTGCTGAAGTGTCCTCTGTTGACTTTGACCATCTCGCCCCTGAAGCGGAGACAGGCCACGTCGTTCTCAAAGTGGAGCTCTACCCGGGGGAGGGGGGGCGACGGCATGGCGAGACGGACCGGGTAACAGTAGACCAGGCGGGAGGGGGGCGGCGACGCACACGTCTCTGGTGGACAGGTACAAAACACAGGTCAGAGAAACACCGGGGGGCGCGGGTCCGGACAGACCGGGGGGGAGGGGGGAGCGTACCTGGGGGCGTGTCTGGACAGACCGGGGGGCGTGTCTGGACATACCTGGGGGCGGGTCCGGGGGGGGGGGGGGGGGGGGGCGTACCTGTGGGCGGGTCTGGACAGACCGGGGGGGGGGGGGGCGTACCTGGGGGCGGGTCTGGACGTACCTGGGGGCGGGTCCGGCAGGAGGCTCAGGTGAGTCTGTCTGAGGCGGCGGCTGTACTCAGACGACAGCTGGTAGATCTTAGAACAGATTCCCTCCACAGAGTCTTTGGCCACGGCCGCTACATGAGGACCACACTGCTGCCTCAGGTGCTCCAGGCGGTCCTGGAGAACACAGGAGAACCTCACCAGCTGGTCTACGGGAGAACCTCACCAGCTGGTCTACAACTAGACTAAAACTATCACATACAGAAATGACTAAAACGTGAATAGAACTAATCATTAAATTTTTACGTCCAAAAGACTAAATCGAACGTCAGGGCAGAACATCAGGGCAGAACGTCAGGGCAGAACGTCAGGGCAGAACGTCAGGGGAGAACGTCAGGAGAGAACGTCGGGGCAGAACGTCAGGGGAAAACGTCAGGGGAGAACGTCAGGGGAGAACGTCAGGGCAGAACGTCAGGGGAGAACGTCAGGGGAGAACGTCAGGGCAGAACGTCAGGGGAGAACGTCAGGGGAGAACGTCAGGGGAAAACGTCAGGGGAAAACGTCAGGGGAAAACGTCAGGGAAAACGTTACCATGTAGTCCTCCTTGCTCGCTGAGTGGTCTCGGCGCAGCCAGCTCATAGTGTCCTCCGCGTTCCACTTCACCACCTTCCTGCTCTCAGGACTCGCATTCCTGCACAGAGCACAGGTCACAGGTCACAGGGCACAGAGCACAGGTCACAGGTCACAGGTCACAGGTCACAGGTCACAGGTCACAGGGCACAGGTCACAGGTCAGGTGACCTCAGAGGCACAGAGCGCTGTGATTGGCTCGCTCAGACTTACCTGGAGTCAATCATCTTCTTGGCAGCTTCCGCGTATCTGAACAGCAGCTTCCGAGCTTCTTCTTTGTACTTGATACGAGACAATCTGAGACACAGGAGTCAGTTACTATCACCACAGGTAGACAGACAGGTAGACACACAGACAGGTAGACAGACAGACAGACAGACAGACAGACAGACAGACAGGTAGACAGGCAGACGGGTAGAGAGACAGACAGGTAGACAGACAGGTAAACAGGTAAACAGGTGAACAGACGGGTACCTGATGGGGATGTCGTTCATCACCTCCCTGAACATGGACGGGGAAATGACCGGCTCACAGTCGCTGGGCAGCAGAGGGTCCTGACCTTTGTCGATGACCTTCCTCTCCAGCAGCCAGCGGTTGAAGGACTCGCGAGGAGGATCGATACCTGAACACACGATCCAGGTGAGTCTGAGGGTTCCCCGAGCACAGGTGAGCACAGGTGAGCGTTCAGACCTACCTTCCCTCTGGTGGCACAGCTCGTGGTAGTGTTGCCTCAGCTTGGTGACGAGCTGCGCCCTCTGCAGCTCGATCTCGGGGTGGGGGGGCAGGTGGTGGGCGGGGGGGTGCTCTCTGATCACTGCGTTGGTCTGGACGTCCAGGTCCCAGTACACACTGCAACAACCACGACACGGGTCAACACCTGGACCAGGGGTCCACAACAGGAGGGGCGGGGCTTCAGTACTCACACAGCTGGCCTGTAGGGGGCGGGGGCAGGGGCGGGGCTCTGTGTAGTGGGCGTGGCCGGCTGGGCCTGTTTGTCTTCGGGGGCGGAGCTCCAGGGTTTGACCCCGGGGGTGCTGGGAGAGATGGGCGTGCTGGGCTCCACCTAAAACAATACACAGGTTAAACTCCGTTTCCCATAAGCCACTGCACTCACACCACCTCACACTCCCTCTTACTTTGACACGCTTGAAGCTGTTAGGCCCCGCCCCCTGCTCCTCAGAGCTCCTCCTCTTCCTCTGACCGTTACCAAGGTTACCGTCTCCGCCCTCTGCCGGAGCCGCGTTCAGACCTAAAGGATCAGACTGAGAGAAAGTTCATTAGACATGAACTGATTGGTTACAGCTTGTTATTAATTTATTAATTAGACTCTTGAATGAACTCACGATGACATCATGCTGACCCAGAACTGGAACCTCCCACAGGCTCTGATTGGTGAATCTGTTGAAGTAGTACGGCCGGTTCTCCCTCCGAGACCAGCACTTGGACCATCCCGCCTGGACGAGCTCATCTGACACAGAGAGGACAGGGACAGGGACAGGGACAGAGTCAGAGGACAGAGACAGAGGACAGAGACAGAGGACAGAGACAGAGACAGAGTCAGAGACAGAGTCAGAGGCAGAGGACAGAGTCAGAGACAGAGACAGAGGACAGAGGACAGAGTCAGAGGACAGAGTCAGAGACAGAGACAGAGACAGAGACAGAGGACAGAGTCAGAGTCAGAGTCAGAGGACAGAGTCAGAGACAGAGGCAGAGGACAGAGGACAGAGTCAGAGACAGAGGACAGAGTCAGAGGACAGAGACAGACACAGAGACAGAGACAGAGACAGAGTCAGAGGACAGAGGACAGAGTCAGAGTCAGAGGACAGAGTCAGAGACAGAGGACAGAGGACAGAGTCAGAGACAGAGTCAGAGACAGAGTCAGAGTCAGAGGACAGAGACAGAGACAGAGGACAGAGTCAGAGACAGAGTCAGAGTCAGAGGACAGAGACAGAGTCAGAGGACAGAGTCAGAGACAGAGGCAGAGGACAGAGACAGAGGACAGAGGACAGAGTCAGAGTCAGAGGACAGAGTCAGAGTCAAAGACAGAGACAGAGTCAGAGACAGAGACAGAGTCAGAGACAGAGTCAGAGACAGAGACAGAGACAGAGTCAGAGACAGAGACAGAGTCAGAGACAGAGACAGAGTCAGAGTCAGAGGCAGAGGACAGAGTCAGAGACAGAGACAGAGGACAGAGGACAGAGTCAGAGACAGAGTCAGAGACAGAGACAGAGACAGAGGACAGAGACAGAGACAGAGTCAGAGACAGAGACAGAGGACAGAGACAGAGGACAGAGGACAGAGTCAGAGTCAGAGGACAGAGACAGAGTCAGAGACAGAGACAGAGTCAGAGACAGAGACAGAGTCAGAGACAGAGACAGAGTCAGAGTCAGAGACAGAGTCAGAGACAGAGGACAGAGACAGAGACAGAGACAGAGGACAGAGTCAGAGACAGAGTCAGAGTCAGAGGACAGAGACAGAGACAGAGGACAGAGGACAGAGTCAGAGACAGAGTCAGAGTCAGAGTCAGAGGACAGAGTCAGAGTCAGAGGCAGAGACAGAGACAGAGACAGAGACAGAGCAGAGTCAGAGACAGAGTCAGAGTCAGAGACAGAGACGACAGAGTCAGGACAGGAGACAGAGTCAGAGACAGAGTCAGAGTCAGGAAGCAAGCAGAGCAGAGACAGAGTCAGAGATCAGAGTCAGAGCAACAGAGACAGAGTCAGAGACAGAGGACAGAGACAGAGGACAGAGGACAGAGACAGAGTCAGAGACAGAGACGAGACAGAGGACAGAGTCAGAGACAGAGTCAGAGTCAGAGTCAGAGGACGGAGACAGAGTCAGAGTCAGAGTCAGAGACAGAGACAGAGACAGAGTCAGAGACAGAGACAGAGTCAGAGACAGAGACAGAGACAGAGTCAGAGACAGAGGACAGAGACAGAGACAGAGTCAGAGACAGAGGACAGAGACAGAGGACAGAGGACAGAGACAGAGTCAGAGACAGAGGACAGAGACAGAGGACAGAGGACAGAGGACAGAGTCAGAGACAGAGTCAGAGTCAGAGTCAGAGGACGGAGTCAGAGACAGAGACAGAGACAGAGTCAGAGTCAGAGGACAGAGACAGAGTCAGAGACAGAGGACAGAGACAGAGGACAGAGACAGAGACAGAGTCAGAGTCAGAGACAGAGACAGAGTCAGAGTCAGAGTCAGAGACAGAGTCAGACCCAAAGTTTGGGGCAGGGGTTACCTGGGAGCTCAGGTGTTTTGGAGGTGGTGGACGGAGAAAGGGGCGGTCCCTGAGAGGAGGCGGGGCCAGAGGGAGACACCATGGTGGCCGCCTCCCCCTTTACTGATCCCTGGCTGTCATTGGACATCACAGCTGCTCATCAGAATGACATCGACCTGCCGGGACAGGAAGACATGCAATACAGGTGAGGTGGAGCAGACCTGACACACCTGGACATAAACACGCTATGATCGTCCTCAGTGTGTTTTGTTTACCGGAGAAAGGCATCATGGGAAACAGTCATAAACACAAATCAGTCCGATCAGACCAGACTGCGTCGGTCCAACCGATTAATCATACTGGATAATAAACCTTATTTCTGTCCTTGGTTCCATGTCTGTGACTGTACCCCACAGTACTTCTCTCCGGTAAACATGAACACACCGGGTGATCATCATGTCCGGGTCTGACCGGTCCGGACCGATCGGATCAGACCGGGATCAGCTTCATCACTTTAGGGCTCTAACGTTTCTTCAAGCTCCTTCTGTTCATAAAGCAGCGTCTCAGTGAATATAAATGAACGTAAATTAATACAAATGAATATAAACGATCACATTGGTGGATCAGCAGGACGTTTGTGTCACTTAATCACGATCTTTACATTTGATCGTGTTTTCTTTCCCAACGCAGAAACGAGCGCCATGGTTACACGCATGCGCCTGGCAGACCGTCCAAACAAACAGGGAGGAGGAGGAGGGGGAGGAGGAGGACAACAAAAGGCTGCGGTAGCTCCTCCGTCGCCCGGACTCAACACAGCAAACCAGCGGCGGTCCGTGCCGATCCGCAATGGCTCCGCGCAATGCCAAACCGGAGCCGACCGCCATAAACCACCATCCCCGAGCGTCCCGCCGCTCGCTGTGCCGTTAATCTCCATTTGGCGCTTCCCGCTCGGTCTGGACTCGGAGACGCAGCCTCCGCTTCTCTCACAAGATGGCGGACACGCCCCTGCCACAGAGCTGCGCGCCTTCTCAAACATTTCTGCTCCGTAGCGCAAACTCTGCCTCCCCATGTCCCGTTTCCCCGGTTCATCCGAAGACCGAAACCTTCCGCCGCGTGTCGGTGCGGTCGGAGGGGTCCTACGGGGTCGCTTGCCCTTACCTTGACCAGTTAAGTTGCGGACAGTTGCGGGTTCTGCGCGCTTGTTTCGGGTCCTCCGCGCCGCTCCCTCCCCGCCTGCTCAGACATCTTTACAGGGACCCAGGCTCAAACACTGCGCATGCGCAGCGCCTCTCCTGCTTCCGGTCCTGAGTTGTCCACTTCCCGCCGCCATGTTGAGAAGGTCAAAGCTGATAAAAAAATACCTGAAAATAAAATATGTTGAACCTGAACCACAAAAATAATAAAACGTATAAAAGTAGCATCATAAAACATGTATGAATAAAATCTAGAATCATAAAACATACTCACATAAGAATATAGTGCCATAAAAACATTACCGTTATGCAATAAGCCCCATATTTATATTTATTCTTCAGTCCACCTACATTCAGTAAATACATTTACACTAACATACACCATTTGCTCTATTGTTTAATTGTTTGCTGTTTAGAAACGCTGCTATTTTTCCCTCATTATACCAATTCCATTCATTTCTGTGCTGCTGGTGCTTTCATTGTATAGATTGTGTTTTATTGTGTATAGCTGCTGTAGTTTTTTGTCTTTATGCTACTATAGTTTCTAGTTTTATTTATTGCTCACAAACCAAAAAGCTGCCAGAATGGCTGTTTTCCACCAAACAATGACAATAAAAACTTCTTATTCTTAAATAAAATCATAAAACATTTTGACTGTTCCTTTCAGGGGTCACCACAGCCAGGGTCATCTGTTTCCATTTTACCCTGTCGTCTTCTAAATATGGCCAGTGCATTAGGTACCACTCCCTGTGAGGAACCAACTGACCTGCGATTAGTATATAGTTTTATTCGTATTATTGTTGTCATCGACTATTGGAGACGTGTGAGTGTGCCATAAATTAACACGACATGTTCTGCTTTTCTCATCCAGGCCACATGGAGGCACTGTAGCCGAGTCTCAAACACTAAACCAGATCATAAAAATGCGTCAGACGAACATTTGATGCATGTTTTTATTTCTGAGGCTTTAAAAACAATCACATGTCGGCTCAGGTGGAGTCGTGTAGGTCAGAGGTCACGACGCTCTCCCGCTGCAGCATCAGGTCCACAGCGGCCTCCACGTCCTCCACCACGTGGCTTGGCTGCAGCAGGTCCGGCTCCATGACCAGGGTCTCAGTGAGGGCGTTCTGGTCGCTAGGCATCGGGGAGTCAGGATTATAGACCCCTGTGCACACCTGAGGACAAGTAGAGGAGCGTTAACATTTGAAACATCTCTGTAGGACGCTGCCAGTCACAGACTGCAGGACCTTTACCTTTTACATCAGGGCTCAAACCTTCGGCCCAACTTCTGTTATAAACACTGGGATTATTACTTGGTGCCACTTTTATTTTTCTGACTGTCTAGAGGGTCCATCAGTCCCACCTGGTTTAGTTTCATTGCTGTCCTTCATGTGGCTCATCCTTCCCTACTTACCAGAATAGATCGACACTGAGCAGCAGACGGTGTCTCCTCTGCCACCATCACATGACTTCCTGGTCCCTGTGCAGCCATCTTGGCTGGAGGCGTCATGGCGGCGTGCTGCTGAGCCAGATACTGGTTGTATCGGTTTGCGCCGTAGATGTCGGTCATTAGGTTGTCCCTAGGCAACAAAAACAAGACAAACGGTGTTGGAGGCGGCGGTGAATTAGATCTAGATCACATCTGAACAGTCTGTGGGAGTTTATCTATGAATTTCAGAATCAGAAAACTTTTTGATGTTATCGCTCCCATAAAGTGACAGTTTCAAGGTGACAAAGTCAAATACAAATAGAATGAAGTTATATAAGAAAAATGTATAAAAAATATAAAGCTGCTGAATGTAACTAATAAGTAAGTTTCAATTTTATTTTGAAAACAAGTTATCAGTAAAGTAACTCAGGCACTTTTTAAAGGAGTAATCAGTAACCAGATTACTTTTTCTAGGTAGCTGTGGCAGTACAGGTCATCTGCTACTCACTTCGGGACCTTTACCTCTAAAGAGCCCCCGCCATCTGAAAAGACTCACCCTGGACAGGAAGTGTTTCTTCTTCCTCGCTATCGTCCACATTTAGAAACCGGTTTCATTCTTATGGAGCTACATTACCATGGTAACTTACTCTGAACAGTTAACCTGCTTCAGGTCAGGGTAACTTTCAGGATTTATCTGAATCTGATAAAAGGCTCCGCCCACCAGCCAATCAGCTGTTCAGGAAAGAATCACATGTCCTTTCATTGAAGACCTGATTGAGATCGGAGCCCAAATCACTAGAAGAGCGTTACGGCGTGAACGCATCTTCAGGAGATAATCACACAAAGAAGAGGATGTTTTAGCTCAAACTCAGCTCAGAATCAGGATCATTTCATTCAGGACAACAACCTGATGTATTGATGTGATGTCACAGCTTTGTTGTCGCCCAGGTAACATGATAGAATGATGTTTTTATCTTTTTACTCCAGAGGGGTCACATCTGGGGGAATGACACTGATTCATCTCTGCAGCTCATTGGTTGGGATTCATGGCTTCATTAAATCTAAACTAACTGAACCACTGATGTGTAGTTTACACATGTATTTAATCTGCAGTCCTTCGTCTTATGGTGTCTCTTTGATGCAGCCGCTGTGTTTGACTTTTCTCTTCATATCTGAGGAGAATCAGTCTTTGTGGATCTGCCTCATGTTTGTGATTGTTCTGCTGCCTTGGAACCCGCCCTCATACGATTCACAACAACACAAACCTGGTTCAGTTACTGAGCTGATAACCAGCGTCATGATACCACTTATCCAGATCATCACTGTTGTGGATAAGTTCAGCTGGATAAGTTGGAAGAACCCCAGGTAAGTTGAGCTACTTCCTGATACAGGCCTCTGATCCATTGAGGATCATTAAAGTCTAAGTTTGAAAAGAAGAGTGTGTTTACCCGACAGCATAGACGGTGCTGATCTTGTGGTCATGGTTCTGCCTCTGCAGCAGCTGCTCTGCGTACTGGTATGTCATCAGGCTGGGTTTCCCCAACATGGCTTCGTACCGCAGCTCCCGACCCGTCAGCTTCCTGAACGCCGCCTCCAGACACAGCAGGAACATCCCATGGCCAAACCTGAGGGGGAGGAGTCACAGCACATCAGTCAGTTCAAAGCCCCTCCCCCGACCTGATAGCTAACAGGAAATGTTACCGTGGTGACGGAGCCTCGGCCATCCAAACCAGGTCCATGTTACAAGCAAGGACCGGCAGCTGGGTGGACAAGTGGGAATCGTACATGCAACCAGGTCTCCCATTGGTCAAGAGCACGTCAATCAACAGCTGTAGGCTGGTCTCCCATCGCACAGGCTCCCCAAACAGGATGATTGCTATGGCAACGCAGAGCTGGTTATGAGGTGGTGGTGGTTGTTGTGGTTGTTGTTGTGAGGTGGTGGTGGTTGTTGTAGTTGTGGTTGTGCTTGTGGTGGTTGTTGTAGTTGTGGTTGTGGTTGTGGTTGTTGTTGCTGTGGTGGTTGTTGTTGTGAGATGGTGGTGGTTGTGTTACCTTGTATTTGGGGGAGACTCTGCAAAGAAGATGACTGACACAAATAAACAAACACGTGCTAACGTTAACCTGAAAGTTATAGTGTTAACATTAGCCTGAAAGTTATAATTATTGTGAAACTCACAGGTGACCGCTTCCTGTTGTGCTCCACCATGTCCAGCAGGGGGTGATGTTCTGAGAGCTGCTCCATGGTCACAACGTTCTGGAAACCCAGACTGGCAACTACTGGTCAAGATGTCAACTATTTCACAAGCAGAAAACTCACCAACAACAGCAACAAACTCACCAACAACAGCAGCAAACTCACCAACAACAGCAGCAAACTCACCAACAACAGCAACAAACTCACCAACAACAGCAACAACCTGTGTATGAACTATCATGAGGAAACAGAGAGGATGTTTTGAGCTTTCTAGGCCACCATAGCTGAGAAGACACAAGGTATTGTGGGTAAGATTTCCCTGACGTTGTTATTACATTGTGATGCTGGAATAAAAGAGTTGACCTAAAACTCCAGTCCCTACTTAAGCTTTATTTCCATACATGGCCTACCTCAGCACCGCCCACTTTAAATCTCTATTTCCATTGGTAGAAGGTGGCGGAACGAGGCCAAAGGGAAACTTTTCTGGGTTAGTTTTAGTCCCACCTCTTTGGTCGGTCCGAAGTAGGTGAATCGGGGCCAAAAATGTGACGTAAAACACTGCTTACTACTGATTGATCAGCTGCTCACTTTCAACTTTCTGCTTTCGTGTCAGTACATTTTCTGAAATAATGACTGGAAAATTAATATCATTGTGGACCAACCCAGAGGTGAAGGCTTTTCTGTCCATAGGACATGTATGGAAATCCAGCTTTAAAGGGCTATGTCAGGGGGTCATGTCCTGGGTCAGGGTTAGGATAAGGGGACCAGAGGGTCAGGGTCAGGGTAAGGATAAGGGGGCCAGGGGGTCAGGGTCAGGGTTAGGATAAGGGGGCCAGGGTAAGGGGACCACGGTCAGGGTTAGGATAAGGGGGTCAGGGTGAGGGGGCCAGGGTCAGGGTTAGGGGGCCAGGGGGTCAGGGTTAAGATAAGGGGGTCAGGGTGAGGGGGCCAGGGGGTCAGGGTAAGGGGGCCAGGGTCAGGGTTAGGATAAGGGGGCCGGGGTCAGGGTAAGGGGGTCAGGGTCAGGGTTAGGATAAGGGGACCAGGGGGTCAGGGTCAGGGTTAGGATAAGGGGGCTGGGGTCAGGGTAAGGGGGTCAGGGTCAGGGTTAGGATAAGGGGACCAGGGGGTCAGGGTCAGGGTAAGGATAAGGGGGCCATGGGATCAGGGTCAGGGTTAGGATAAGGGGGCCAGGGTAAGGGTTAGGATAAGGGGGCAATGGGGTCAGAGTAAGGGGGCCAGGGTCAGGGTTAGGATAAGGGGGCCAGGGGGTCAGAGTAAGGGGGCCAGGGCTCAGGGTAAGGATAAGGGGGCCAGGGGGTCAGAGTAAGGGGGTCAGGGTTAGGGGGCCAGGGGGTCAGGGTAAGGGGGTCAGGGTCAGGGTTAGGATAAGGGGACCAGGGGGTCAGGGTAAGGGGGCCAGGGTCAGGGTAAGGGGGGCCAGGGTCAGTGTTAGGGGGCCAGGGGGTCAGGGTAAGGGGGTCAGGGTCAGAGTAAGGATAAGGGGGCAAGGGGGTCAGAGTAAGGGGGCCAGGGCTCAGGGTAAGGATAAGGGGGCCAGGGGGTCAGAGTAAGGGGGCCAGGGTCAGGGTAAGGGGGGCCAGGGTCAGTGTTAGGGGGCCAGGGGGTCAGGGTAAGGGGGTCAGGGTCAGAGTAAGGATAAGGGGGCCAGGGGGTCAGGGTCAGGTCCAGGGTTCAGGACCAGGAGTGGAGGATACTCTCTGGCGATGTGGGTCACGGGTCCTTGTCCCGACACCAGGACACATTTATCGTGGAACGTCTTCATCGCCTGCAAAGGACTGTGGGAAAGAACCACCTGCTCCGGGACGATCTACAAAGAGAGGGGGGAGTATCACATGACTTTGTCGGTCCAATCAGAGCTCAGCATGAGGAGGTGAGGTCGTCCATGTGTCCCACCTGGACGTCCAGCAGCCGAGACAGCTGCTGCGCTTTGTCCCGTCTCTGACAACTTCCTGCATTGGTGACGAACACCACAGGAAACAGGAAGTTGTCGTTTGGGTCCAGAAGTTTCCTGAAGGCGCGACGAGCTGCTGGGAGGACGTCCCCCCCACGGAGAAGGACGCCGTCCACGTCCAAGAGGATGCCCGCCTGACACGGACACACAGGGTTAGAGACAGGTTAGGGACAGACGGGATGGGGGGGGGTACTTTATGACCACAGTGGGCGATCTGCTGACGCCTACTTCCAGCAGGATAACGCACCGTGTCATGTGGGAGGAAAGCGAAGAACCCGGAGAACCCGGAGAAAACCCACGCAGACACAGGGAGGACATGCAAACTCCCCCCAGAAAGACCTGAGCTGGACTTGAACCCGGACCTTCTCGCTGGCAGGGATCAGCGCTATGTGTGTGTTTGTGACTATATATATATATATATATATATGTGTGTCTATGTCTGTGCTGCCTCTGACTAGTATGTACAGTCACTGTGTCTGACATGCTCCTTCTGTCTTCACCTCACAGGATCTGGGCCAAAAGCAGCTCAACAGCGCCCCCCCACCATCAATGTATCACAGTGTTATTCTCTGGTCAGGAGTGGAAGTGCACCAATAAATAATATTCAATTAGAGCGCTGCAGAAAGAAAA